>NW_016816905.1:2326622-2342126 GCF_001698545.2 Rhinopithecus bieti
ATATATATATATATCCTATTAATTATGTCCCTCTAAAGAATCCTAATACAGCAAGCATACCTCATATTATAGTGCTTCGCATACACTCCTCTTTAGAAAAAAAATTGAAGGTTTGTGGCAACCCTGCATTTAGCAAGTTTATCAGCACCATTTTTCCAACAGCACACACTCACTTCATGTCTTGGTGTCACATTTTGGTAATTCTTGCAATATTTCAAACTTTTTCATTATTATTATATCTGTTACTGTGATCTGTATTCAATCTTTGATGTTACTATTTTAATTGTTTTGGGGTGCCATGAACCACTCTCATGTAAGACAGTAAACTTAATTGATAAATGTTTTGTGTTCTGACTGTTCCACTGATCAACTGTTCCCCATATCTCTCCCTCTCCCTGGGCCTCCCTGTTCCCTGAGACACAATGATATTGAAATTAGGCTAATTAATAACCCTACAATGGCCTCTGAATGTTCAAGTAAAAGGAAGAGCCGTATGTCTCTCACTGGAAATCAAAGCTAGAAATAATTATGCTTAGTAAGTAAGGCATGTCCAAAGCCAGCATAATCTGAAAGCTAGGACTCTTGCACCAAACAATTAACCAAGTTGTGAATGTAAAGGAAAAGTCCTTGAAGAAATTAAAAGTGCTCCTCCAGTGAACAGAAAAATGATAAGAAAGTGAAACAGCGTTATGCTGATATGGATACAATTTTAGTGGTCTGGACAGAAGATCAAACAAGCCACGATATTCCCTTAAGCCAAAGCCTATTCCAGAGCAAGGTCCTAACTCTCTTCAATTCTATGAAAGTTGAGAGAGGTAAGGAATCCACAGAAAAAAAGTTGGTAGTTAGAAGAGGTGGAATCCTGAGATTTAAGGAAAAAAGCTGTCTCCATAACAAAAATGCAAAGTGAAGCAGCAAGTGCTGATGTGGAAGCTGCAGCAAGTTATCTAGAAGATCCAGCTAAAATCATTGATGAAGATGGCTACACTAAACAACAAACTTTCAGTGCAGACAAAACAGCCTTATATTGGGAGAATAGGCCTCTAGGATTTTCATAGTTAAAGAGGAGAAGTCAATTCCTGACTTCAAAGCTTCGAAAGACAGGATGGCTCTCTTGTTGGGGGCTAATGCAACTGGGGACTTTAAGTTGAAGCCAATGCTGATTTCCCATTCCAAAAATCCTAGGGTCCTTAAGAATTATGCTAAATAGTTCTTGTGTGGTGGCTCATGCCTGTAATCCCAGCACTTTGGGAGGCTGAGGTAGGCAGGTCACTTGACGTCAGGAGTTCCAGATCAGCCTGGTCAACATGGAGAAAACCCATTTATAGTACAAATACAAAACTTAGCCAAGCGTGGTGGCAAGTGCCTGTAATCCCAGCTACTCAGAAGGCTGAGTATGAGAATTACTTGAACCTGGGAGGTGGAGGTTGTGGTATGAGCCAGGATCATACCACAGCACTCCAGCCTAGGTGACAGAGTGAGACTCCATCTCCAAAAAAAGAAAATAATAATAATAATCATGCTAAATCTACTCTGCCTGGTGCTATAAACATGAAACAACAAAGCCTGGATGAAGCATATCTTTTACAGCATAATTTACTGAATATTTTAAGCTCGCTGTTGAGACCTACAGCTCAGAATATTTTTTTCAAAATATTACTGTTCATTGACAATGCACCTCATCATACATAAGCTCTGATAGAGACGTATAAGGAGATTAATGTTGTTTTCATGCCTAACACAATATCCATTCTGCAGCCCAAGGATCAAAGATTAACTTTCAAGTCCTGTTATTTAAGAAATATACGTCATAAGGTTGCAGCTGCCATAGATAATGATTCCTCTGACGGATCTGGCCAAAGTAAATTGAATGCCTTCTGGAAAGGATTCACCATTCTAGATGCCATGAGGAACATTCATGATTCATGGGAGTTCAAAATAGCAGCATTAACAGGAGTTTGGAAGAAGGTGACTATAGTCCTCATGGATGACTATGAGGATTCAAGACTTCAGTGGAGGAAGTAACTGCAGATGTGGTGGAATTAGCAAAAGGACTAGAGTTAGAAGTAGAGCATAAAGATGTGACTAAATTTCTGCAATCTCATGATAAAACTTGAGCAGATGAGAAGTTACTTCTCATGGATGAGCCAAGAAAAAATTTTAATGGTTTTCCTGGGATGGAATCTACTCCTGGTAAAAATGCTGTGAACATTGTTGAACTGCCAAAGGATCTAGAATATTACATGAACTTAGGTGATAATGCAGTGGCAGCATTAGAGAAGACTGACTCCAATTCTGAAAGAAGTTCGGTGGGAAAAATCTATCAAATAGCATCACATGCTGCAGAGAAACTTTCTTTTTTTCTTTTCTTTTTTTTTTTTTTTTTTTTTTTTTTTGAGATGGAGTTTTGCTCTTGTTGCCCAGACTGGAGTGCAATGGCACGATCTCAGCTCACCGCAACCTCTACCTCTCAGGTTCAAGCAATTCTCCTGCCTCAGCCTCCCGAGTAGCTTGGATTACAGGCATGTGCCACCACACCCAGCTAATGTTGTATTTTTAGTAGAGATGGGGCTTCTCCATGTTGGTCAGGCTGGTCTTGAACTCCTGACCTCAGGTGATCCACCCGCCTTGGCCTCCCAAAGTGCTGGGATTAGAGGAGTGAGCCACCGTGCCTGGCTGAGAAACTTTCATGAAAGGAAGAGTGAATCTTCATTACTGTCTTATTTTAAGAAATTGCCACAGCCACACCAATCTTCAGCAGCCACACTCGGATCAGTCAGCAGCCATCAACACTGAGGCAAAAAGATTATGACTCACTGAAGGCTCAGATGATTGTTAGTATTTTTAGCAGTATTTTTTAATTAAGGTATGCACTTTTTTAGACATTATGCTATTGCACACTTAATAGACTACAGTATAGCATAAAAGTAACTTTTATATGCACTGGGAAACCAAAAATTTGTGCAACTCACTTACTGTGATATTTGTATTAGTGGTCTAGAACCAAGCCTCAATATTTCTGAGGTATGCCTCTATATAAGAGGATATGCATGGATTTTATATGCATATGATATACACACATCACTTTACATAAGGGACTTGAACATCTGTGGATTTTGGTATCCACAAAGGGTCCTGGAACCAATCCCACACAGATACCAAGACAATTACATTTTGTTTTTGTAATTTCCCTCTCAGTTATTTGTATGTTCTACGTGTGTGTGTGTGTGTGTGTGTGTGTGTGTTGAGGGAATTGCTCAATGTCTTCTTGGTCTGTGCCCTTTTAAAACAGTTGTACTAAAGAGAACATTTGTAATGTGACTACAAGAAAAGAAAGGGCCAGAAACCTTTTTGCTGTAACACTGCAAAGCTGGTTACTTTGGACAGTGCAAAAAAATCTAAATGTTTACATATGCTGGACCTTGAAGAAAAAGGAGTGGGTGTGTAGCAGGAATGAAGGACTCTGGAGGGAAAGAAATGAAGGAGTCCACAGAAGGCAGAAGCTCCTCAGCAACAGTGAGAGCAATGGCATAAGCAGCCCCAAGAGTTCAAAAGGAAAATCCATCATCTGTGAGGGACTAAATAGAATGAGCTGAACAGAGTAGAGAAGCCATCACTATTTCTGTTTTTCTTGGGTGGGTGGGGACCGACTCCATGTGGATCACAATAAGCACCTGAGAGCAATGTAAGGCCTATTCTCTATAGCCTTCCACATTGCATTTATGACCATTCAGCCAAAGTAAGACTAATATTCAAAACAGTCCCAATTTTTAGATATCAAGGACAAGGAAAACAGAGTTTCATGTGCATACATGCTTTTATGTAGTTTATATCCTGCTGTACTAGTTATATGACCTAGGGCAATTTATATAACCATTATGTTTCTTCATCTGGCAAATGGGGGTGATAGTTTTACCAACCACAGATGGTGAAGATGAGATCATCCATATAAAGCTCTTCAAAAAGTATCTGGCACAGAGTAAGTGTGCTCCATAAATGTTACCTGCTTTTTATTATTGGTAGTGCTGGTGGATTATGCTTGGAGGTAAAGCAGAGGAAAATGCCTTGCTTGGGTCTCTCTGGCTTATGGGTAGTGGTGCATGCAGATGGGAGGCTTGTGACAACCTTTCGTGCTCTAGGATGCTACAGGCTGCTGCAGAGGCCTGAGGACACCCACTCTGGCTTCCCTCCACTTCAGTCCTGCCTCCAGTCTGTTTCTAAGACCTCAGGGCTCCAGCAGTCTTCTCTCTCCCACCCACACTCCAAGGCAAATGGGCCTCCATTCCTAGCCCAGAGACAAAAAGTGAGGATCCTGCCTAAGAAACTTCACCCCTTCTCTACCATGCAGCTCTCCCTCTCTGAAGTCAATCACTAACTCCCTTCTCTAAAGTAGAAAGGTCCCTCTTAGAACAACAGTCTCCAATTTCATTCGTGTTTCTCTACGTCCACTTCTGCTCCAAGGAAAAGGGATATTTTGTTGTTGTTGTTCAGAGTCATAAAATACGTGTCTACCTTGGGTGGGGAGTGGGGTTGAGTCATGGGAAACTTCTATCCAGAACCTATTTTTACGAGTTGAGCCCACATCAGTTAACTATGCCAAATGATTAAGATAAAAAGCTTTTGGTTCTTGGATGATTTATCTAATTCGGTTTGGGATGATGAAGAGGTAATGTTCAAAGCTTACCAAGTCATAAATGAGTGAATTCCCTGGAAAAATTAAATAGGATATCAGAAGGAAGAACTCCCTCTTCCGGGTGCAAGCTGGGCAGTGACCCAAACCAGAAAGCATGCTGAGTTACAGGTATGGATGAGACACTGTGCCACACTAAAGATCTGTAATTGCGGGCAGCAAAGTCAGCGTGGTCCTTGGGTGTTCTCATGAGGATACTGGAAAGCTTCTGACAGCACTAACCTAGAGGCAAAGCCGAATTTGGCAACCAAGCAGTTGGGATAGGAGGTGAGTCAGGAAAGAATTCAGGATTGTTATTAAATGCTTCCCCTGTTGCTTGGGTCTGCCACCTTCAAATGTGGCACTGTTCACTCTGGGAGCATCTTAAAGGTACCACTCACCTTGGAAGTCTTCTGCAAAGTACAAAGTGCCTCAAAAACACAGGTTATTTTTAATGCTATTGTTATCAACAGTGTATGGTGGCACTGATTCATCAGACACCATTCAAAGTCTGTTTGCTTTTCACAACTGTCTGTTATCTTGGCCAAGGGACTAGGTGTTTTGTTTGTTTGTTTGTTTGTTTGTTTGTTTTTTGAGACAGAGTCTTCTCTGTCACCCAGGCTGGAGTACAGTGGTGCAATCTCAGCTCACTGCAGCCTGTGCCCCCTGGGTTCCAGCGATTCTCCTGCCTCAGCCTCCTGGGTAGCTGGGATTACAGGCTCCTGGCACCACACCTGGTTAATTTTTGTATTTTTAGTAGAGACAGGGTTTCTCTATGTTGGCCAGGCTGGTCTCGAACTCCTGACCTCAGGTGATCCACCCACCTCAGCCTCCCAAAGTGCTGGGATTACAGGTGTGAGCCACCGTGCCCAGCCTAGACATTCTTAATTCCAGTGCTTTGTTGCTTTTATTTCTTTGCTAATTTGTAACTAATAGGGGAAAGAAGGAATATTAGACACCAAAGAGTTATTTTCTCCTGATTTCTCTAGTTTTCTGGGTGCTATACGTTTTCTTTTTTTTTTTTTAAGTCTGTTTTAAAAGAACAACATGATTAATATAAGTACCAGTTAAAAGGAACTTGTTCTGTTGTCACAGTCTCCTGAAGACATCAAGCAAGTAGGTAGAAGTATGGAGAAGTGAACAGGCACAGGCTTCTCAGTGGCCAAGATATAGGTTCAAATCCTAACTCTGATTGTAGGCAAATTTTATTTCCATATGTAGCTAGGACACTAACCCTACCTTGCATGGGTATTTGAGGATTCAAGACAATATATCCTTGTCCCATAACTACCATATAATTGATCCTCAGTAAATGGTAGCTGTTATTTTAGTCAGAGACAGAATTCTGATTAGAAATTAAATTACCATGGCCCTAACAGGGTCAGGTTGAACACTATACAGACATAGCTAAGAAATCATTCTAAAGGTTTCTTGCACTGTGGCAGGAATGCAGCCTGGTGGGATAGGAATAAAAGACAGAAAAATGGCAGAGAGCAAATGGATTGTGGTCAAAAACATTCTTTATCTTTAAATGTGCCCCATTATAACTGCTCTGGAAACTATTTGTACTAAGACAGGTTTCACATTGTTTATAGAGAAACTAAGTTGTAACAAAACATATACCAAAAAAGGCCTGTCTATTCTTGACACATGGAACTGAAAATGTCTATCTTTACCACCTACTCCAAAGAGGGGGAAAAGGGGCAAAACTTGTTTATATCTTAGAAAACACATAATGCTTCAGATACCTTATTATTAAGTACATTTTATTGACTTCTAAAACCAAGTTCTGGGGATTGCTATTAGATCCGAAGTCTGCTTATTGTCTGTACTGCACAGAAAAAAATGGTTTTAAGTATATTTGTGTCCCCTTATTTGTCTAAAGTCTCAAGCTTCCTGTTGTCATGGAACTATATTCCCTGAGGATCATATTAGGTATGTTTGCATTCTGTGCAAAGTGATTACCAGTATTTGTCACACTTGCCATTCCCATATGCAGGAAAGCTGATTATTCATGATTCAGATACAAGTATCTAGTGTGATCCACTAGTTGGAACTGAAATGGAGCTGAAGTGGTATTGATGGCTACAGAATGACGAGGAGGAGGAGGAGGAAAACGGTAAGTACAAATCACCCAGTGCAGTGGCTCACACCTAAATTCTAACACTTTGGGAGGCTGAGACTGGTGGATCACTTGAGCCCAGGAGTTCAAGACCAACCTGGGCAACATGGCAAAACCCCATCTCTACAAAAATACAAAAACTTAGCCAGGTGTGGTGGCACATTCCTGCAGTCTCAGCTATTCGGGAGGCTGAAGTGGGAGGATTACCTAAATCCAGGGAGGTCGAGGCTGCAGTTAGCCTGGTTAGGGAGACCTTGCAGCTGTGAGGGACACTCAGTGCTACCACTGCTGGCACTGGCGTGAATCTGAAACTGTCCCTTCTTCTTTGTGACACTCACTCCAGACACAAAGTTCTGGCAGGGATGGCCTGACAGACTGAGCTCAGGAGCTTAGGTTGTGTTCCAGTGGTCAGCGGTTTAAAGGATTTGGCCTTTTTCAACTTCCACAGTTTAAAGTGGAACCCTCACCTCCTACCAGATTCACCAAACAGAAGGTGGCTTAGATGTTTGGCAGCCTCCCCAAAACGCCAAGGTTCCCTCACAGAAGGTTTCCTTTGTGTTTATGATTTATATACTCTCTCTACCTTCAGAGAACACTTATGAAGGCTAACAATAAAAAAACACTGATTCAATGACTGTGTTAAAACAAAAGAATGAAACCTAGAAGCCATGGGACAAGGCCAGAAAGGCCTTACAAAATTGGAGCAGAAAGATGCTAGAGGGAGAAAGAGAAAATTTTTTCTTATTTTTCCTTTTATTCTTTTCCCTCTCACATTCTTCTCAGTAGTAGTAGCAGTAGTACAAAAGCACTCCCGGCCCACAGCGTTTCTAGAACTTGCTCTTCAGTCTTCTTGAATCAGTTTTCTTGAGGTTTATATATAAAGGGCTACTAATACACAATGCTGAAAATCTTTACATGTTACTGGCCAAAGTATTAAAAGCAAAATCTTCCAGTCTGTGATTGAGGCCAAGTGTTGTGAAAGAAGGAGCTTTAGCCTGAGTCATTCAAAAACCCGTATCTAGTTCAAGGCTTTACCTCTTAGAAATGAGATGACCACAGGAAACCCATCATGGTGCTCAAAGTGTCTAAATTGACGAAAGACTATAATGAAAGGTAAGGTGTTTCTGAGCAATCCAATGGGCTTTTTTACCCATTCATTCATCTACTTATTCATTGAGTAACTACTATTTGGTAAGCATAGCAAATAAGACAAAGGTTACTACCCTCGGCAAGCTTACATACTAACAGTTTAATCGGAGTTTGGATGAAAACTCAAATGCCGTTGGTGGCTAAGAAGGTAAGAGAGGCTGTGTGAAGCCGCTTTTTTTTTTCTTTTTTCTTTTTTTTTTTTTAATATGTCAGTATTTAGTGATGGAGCCTATGGCAAGTCCTACCCAAAAGTATTCAATCTCATGTTTTAAGAAAAAGTCATATATGTAAAGAAGGAATTAAAACATAGGACATTATATACAATAACGTACGTATAAATTGATTCAGAAACTAAAAAGTGAGTTATTCGTTCTGCCTAGAGTGGAATGGTAAAGGTGTCAGAAAATTTTTCAAGAGGACATGATGCCTGTTTAAAATGGTTTTGAAAGACCAAAGGAGATCCCCAGGTAGGTAAGTGGGAGAAAAGCAAAGTATACATCATGTGCAAAGACATGCAGGATTGAAGCAATATGTATAATGGGCTCTATAAGATGTTTAATGTGACAAATCCAGGGGAACGCAAGGAAGAAAATGAAACTAGAAAATGAAACTAGAGAAACGATCTAGAGTGAATTAATAGAGGACCTAGTATTACCATCTTTAGACAAGTAGGGAAGAGCGGAAACTGAGAGGATCTGAATTAGTTGGGAGGAAAGATTTAAGGAAGCATAAAAATAAAAGCAAAAAGAGTTATTAGAAGGGAGAGTAACATCATAGATGAAAGATAATGAGGCCCTCAGTGAAGTATCTGTAGAGATGGAGAAATGCTAGATCTAATGACTATCAAGGGGATAAGACTGGAAAATAATTTAGTGGTTTAATACATTTGTAGATTAACCTAGTGTGCTGCCATTGAAAGAGATCTATGAAAATCAGGGAAAGAGATCTATGGAAATCAGGGAAATAAGAGAACAAGGATACCAGTGTCATAAAAGTCAACAAAGGAGACAACTTTAATTGGAGATGGATGTCAACAGTATGAAATGTAATGGAAAGATCAAGTAAGTTAAGAGCAGAGACATGTTTATTGATATTTAACAAGGCCTTTAGACTTTTGATAAAAGCAGTATAAACAGTCTTAATGAATGGCAGCGGTTACCCCCAAACAGGGAAATATATATGAGGAAGGGCATGTATAAGTAGAGTCCACAGTGAAAAGCCCAACCCACTGACCCTGTATGATAGATTCAGGAAAAAAAGATGAAAAGGCCTGACCTTATGACTCTGGTTTTGCTGTCAATATATACATTCTTCCTTCTTCTGGTGACAGCATCTTGATTTTTCTTTAGCAACTAACCCTCCATCTCTCAGAGTCTACTTGGTTTAGGATAGACATTCCCTAAACACCAGATGGACACATGACTCAGACCTAGCCAATCATAGGATTCCATTCCCTTGGCTATAGCAATTGATTCCGTGATGAACCACAACCCAAGCCAGACCATAAACACAATCCTTTGGTGTTGGCATATTTTTTTTTTTTTTTTTGTACTTTTTGTTTGGTGTGAATTAGGATGTCTTTTTTAGAGCTTTTGAGCTCCTTTTCCCTGGGATTACCAAGAAAAAAATATCTTCCTTCTAGTATTACTGAAATTGCAGGACATAAGCCTGGAGGTGCTGGAAACCACCAGATGCCGAAGGCTTGCCTGGGAATAAGGCCAACGCATAGGAAAGTAGAACTGAGAGATGGAAAACAGGGCAGAGGAGGAGAAGAGAGAAAGTGACTAGGTTCTAATGACATCATTTGAGCACTTGAAGCCAACAAATACTTTTCAGTAATATGAGCCAATAAATCCTCTTTATTTTTATTTAAGCCACTTAGAGTTGGGATTTCTATCTCTTCTAACCAAAAGAACCCTATTTGAAACAGTGGATAGAGAGGTGTGGGAAGCAAACCAGTTTCAATTCAGCCTTGCCTGGAGCCAGCTCTGATCATGGATCTCAAAGTGTGCCTTATCCCCCACTCTACTCAGCCAAAAAAATAGTTTAGGTGTCTTATCATCTTAGTCCTCCAAAGGATTAATTGAGAGGAGACTGTGAGGAACCTTGCAGAATCTCAGCAGCTTGGCCCTGAGCCAGGACCAAATTGTTGCTGATGGATCAAGGTTTCTGGGAACCAGCTGTGAAGAAGAGATATCATACAATCCTTAGAATTCTTAGAGCAAGGACCCCTGACTGCTCCTGTTCTGCAAAAACTAAAAAATGGGAACCACCATTTTCTGCCAGAATAAGCCAACATCTGAAGTGCAATTACCATAAGAAATGGAATTGCAAACCCCTGCTACTCTACATTTAAAGCAGACACAATGGCTTCTGGGCACAGTTGTGCTCAACTCCAGGGACACCAAACACATTGTAGTTATGTGAATAGCATCCCTGGGAGTTATGCCATGCTCAACCTACACAGTCATATGTAATGACCCTGGCAGACACTCACTAATTAGTGAGAAAATTAGCATCCATCGACCCTCAAGTACAGAGAGACTTTGTATCTGTGTCAACTACAGAGAGGCTAAGAGAGAAAAGAAACCATTTGCAACAGTTCAGATAGCAAAAATCTTTAGCATTTCAGTTCTTCAGAAAGGAGCCAGCTGAGTTGTCTGTGTGAACCTACTTTGTCCCAGAGCCCTTGTCGCAAAGTGCTAAGTGTGAGGCAGTGTTCATGGCCAAGGATAACTTGACAGTCCATCCTGGTCTGAGTCCCCACATGCTGTCTTTCCCAAAAAGACTAATACGGGCAAACACTGAGTAAAACAACTGGTACTCCAGAAAGCACCTGGATTTTTGGGCAAAAATAGTACTGAGCCAACTTAAAAAACAAGTGGACTTAATTTAAACGTGGACAGAGTAAATTTGGGGTCACAATCAAACCCTCAGGATTCCACTGTACTCCCTTCTCTTCCAGATGTGGGACACAGTAAAAACAGCTTCAGATAGCCTGCTCATATGCAAGTTCAGATAAGAATTGCCCGAAATCTCTCCAAGGACTGATATTGAGTTTACTTTTCATGCTGTGAACAGTGTGTCCAAGTGAGGCCTAAATACAGGTCTTTGCCCCGTATCAGTTCCATGTGGGAAATACAAAGAGACTGCCTTTAATTTCCCAGAGTAGGGCCTCAAAGACCAAGCAATCCAGTCTAAAACTAATAAAAGCAGCATCCTGAAAAGAGTACTAGGCTTTCCCCACAAGCACTCAGAAAAAAAAAAAAAAATAGGATGGGCACGGTGGCTCACACCTGTAATCTCAACACTTTAGGAGGCCGAGGCAGGTGGATCACCTGAGGACAGGAGTTCAAGACCAGCCTGGCCAACATGGTGAAACCCCATCTCTACTAAAATACAAAATTAGCTGGGTGTGGTGGTGCATGCCTGTAATCCCAGCTACTCGGGAGGCTGAGGCAGGAGAACTGCTTGAACCCAGGAGGCGGAGGTTACGGTGAGCTGGGATTGTGCCACTGTACTCCAGCCTGGGCAACAAGAGCAAAATTCCATCTCAAAAAATAAAAAATAAAAATAAAGAAAAACCCAATATCAATTTTCCTTTTTCTTTTTTAATAATTTCAATTTTCATTTTACAGTACATGTGCAGGTTACATGGGTATATTGCATGATGGTTTTGGCATGCAATTGACCCCATCATCCAGGCAGTGAGTGAGTCTAGTACCCAATATTAATTTTTCAATCCTTGCTCTCCTCCCTCCCCTCCTCTTAATAGTCCCTAGTGTCTACTGTTGCCTTCTTTATGTCCCTGAATACCCAATGTTTAGCTCCCACTTATAAGTGAGAACATGCAGTATTTGGTTTTCTGTTCCTGCATTAATTTGCTTAAGGTAATGGCCTCCAGCTGTATCCATGTTGCTGCAAAGACCGTGATTTTGTTTTTCTATAGCTGCAAACATCAATTTTTCTTATGTCTCCTGTGAAGCTGCAAAATGCAAAGAAGTCATTTTCTCCATAACTGTAACCATCACAGGCAATCTATTTGCACTCACGGGTAAAGTCTGATTGGGAATATTTTTTCTAAACCAGTGAGAAATTCCACTTGTAGCTAATGATCCCCTCACCTCACTTGCATTTTTTTCTGAGTAACAATAACTTTCACCTTGGATGATCTAGTCCTTAAACGACTGTAATGTGTTTCCAAATGGGCTCTGTTTCAACATGAGAACTGCATTAACAATTGGCAGAAACCCTTGTCTTTTCTCTGTCCCACTTACCATCATAGCTGTCCCAGGCCAATATTAAATATTCTGCTAGTTTACATTTGTGCAAATCAAACAAACACTTGTTGGTTCCCTTTAGTATTTCAGATAGGGAATACAGCTAGAAAGTCATAGTAGGAACAGCTACCACTTATTGAGTACCTAAGAGTGTTTTACATACCTTGTCTTTAATTTTTAGAATAACCCAGCAAAAGTGGTAGCACTTTTATTAGGTGTTTTTTTTTTTTCTCTTTTTTTTTTGAGACGGAGTCTTGCTGTGTCACCCCAGGCTGGAGTACAGCGGCCGATCTCAGCTCACTGCAACCTCCACCTCCCTGGTTCAAGCAATTCCCCTGGTTCAAGCAATTCCCCTGCCTCAGCCTCTGGAGTAGCTGGGATTACAGGCGCATGCCACCACTCTCGGGTAATTTTTTTGTATTTTTAGTAGAGACAGGGTTTCACTATGTTGGCCAGACTGGTCTCAAACTCCTGACCTCAGGCAATCTGCCCACCTCAGCCTCCCAAAGTGCTGGGATTATAGGCATGAGCCACGCGCCTGGCCAGAATCATTAGGTATTATTCCATGGTGGACAGGTCTGTGCAAACTTAGCCCCAAAGTCCAAGAAAGCAGAGGTTGAAGAAAGAGACAGACATAGCCAGTTTCTCAGAAAGAAACACATAATAGGGACTTAAGAACTGAAGCCATGCTTGTGTCTCAGGTGGTGGCGAGATGACACCATTACTCTCCGGACGTGGGGCTTACATACCATAGGGGAGTAACGTGTAGGGCAGTTACAGCGAAAGGCAAGAATGCTGTTAATCTGCATAAGGGCAGGATTTACAGTTAAAGGTGTTTAGACCTAAGAGTAAATACCTCCTTTTACATAGGAAATGATAAAACAGAAATCTTAGAAGCATTCCTGGAACTAGGGTTAATCAGAAGTCAACATGGTGGATTAGCATACAAGATGGAGTTGCTTTAGCCTCCTCCGGTGTTGAAACTGAAATTTAAACTCACATCTACCTAAGATGAAAGACCAGGATCTTAGGCCATGAACGTTCTTACTGGGTCAGCTTAACAACAGAGAAGACAGGCATCCTTAACTAACAAAAAACTGGAGTTTTATCAACTTGACATCACATAAAGCACAATTCCTGTGGTGAGTGGTAGGGGATCCCAAATGTGCCACAGGAGTGGTGACCAGTAGATTTTCTTTTTAATAACAAGCAGTTATTTAGTTCACTATTCTAGATGCTGTAAAGTTCAAGAGCATAGTGGTGGCACCTGGCAAGGACCTTCATGTTGTGTCATCCCATGGCATAAGGCAGAAGGGCAAGAAAGAGCAAGATCAAGACAGCAAGAGGAGGCCAAACTCACTCGTATAAGAATACTCCCAAAATAACTGGACCACTCCCTCGATAACAACATGAATCCAACCATAAGGGCAGAGCTTTCATGACTTAATCTCTCCTCATTAGGCACCACCTCCCAACCCTGTTGCATTGGGGATTAAGTTTCCAACACATGAACTTTGTGGGAAACCTTCAAACCACAGCATCCACCAAGGGAGATGGGAGTAAAAATCAGAGATATCTACAAGAAACAATGTCCCCAGTTAGTTTTTCAGATTATAAATGGGCACATTTGCTCACATACTCATTTCTGCACTCCCTTCACATGCCTATTTTGAGCATTATCTCTATGCCAAGATTTATGATGATTATGCACTGAGAGATGAGGTCTCACTGGTTGGTCAACTAGCCCTGGTGTCACCATTCACACCAGGGAGGCAAGTGATGGCTTACAACATATCAATGCAGCAGTAGTAAAAAGCAGATGCCAGTCTTCATGATGGAATCCAGACCCTGAAGGCACCCAAGTATACAATACCTAGACATAAAACATTAAGTCCAGGCACAGTCGACTCATGCCTGTAATCCTAGCACTTTGGGAGGTGGAAGAAGGAAGGTTTCTTTAGCCCAGAAGTTTGAGACCAGCCTGAGCAACATAGCAAGATCCCATCTCTACAAAAAACTTTAAAAATTAGGCTAGTATGCTGGCATGCACCTATAGTCCTTGCTACTCAGGAGACTGAGTTAAAAAGCAGGAGGATCACTTGAACCCAGGAGTTTAAGTCTGCAGTGAGTCATTATTGTGCCACTGTACTCCAGCCTAGGTGACAGAGCGAGACCCCATCTCAAAAAAAAAAAAAAAAAAAACCACACCAACAACCTGAAGCACCTAAATGGAACACTTAAGAGGTTAAATATTTTCAGCATGGTAGTGAGAAGGAAGATTTAGATACCTATAACTGCCTGCCAATGACAAACTACCTTCTAAAACGAAAATTGATGATTCTGTCAACATCACTGAACATGAGTAGGAGATAATGGAAAGTAAGGAGTCCTTCACACCTCCAGCTCAAACAAGTGAGCAGGAGTTTGCCAAAAATATCTGATCAATTTTGTTCTCATAAAACTTTTAATACTAGAGGTTAATTAAATGTTCAAAATAAATGCCATTCTATTATGTTGCAGGCATATTAGTTTACATATATTAAAGTTTAAGTTGGGGAAAAACTAATGATTATATCACTGAAACACCAGGGGTTTGGTCTAGGTCCTGCTGATTGCCACACAGAAAGCCAATGACTGAGATGACAAATACTGCCATGGAAGAAAATTTTAATTGGTTGCTACAGCCAATGACATGGCAGCTCAGTCTCAAATACAACTCCCTGACCCACTCAAACTAGGGGTCTATATAGCCGAGAAGAAATGTTAACAATGTGTAAGAAAATAAGAACTAGGGAGGGGCAAAGAAGCAATCATGATGAGGGTCCCACATCTCATTGTCTGGATGTGGTTGCTTTAGCCTGAAATACTGGTAAGTTTCAGTATTTTGATACTTTTCTTTTTAGAGGCCTGAAAGTCATTTCCTGAGGAAGGAACTCAGATAACAAAGCTTAAAACTTCAAGCTTTAAGACCAGAAGGGTTAATTTCTATATTTATCCAAAAAACTATCTATGGGACTATTAGGTCAATTTCAATTAATTTCCTGGATTTTAGTTTTAAAATGTTACAGATTTTAGAATATGAAGTACTTTTCTCTGCCTCTAAATTTGAGATTTAAAATATTAAGAATTTTAAAAGGTAGGTGTCCTAAAATTAAAATTAAATCTTATTTCTTAAAACAACCCTTAGTTGATTTTATCTTCACATAGAAAGTCATGGTAAAATAATCTTCTATTTTTGAAAAATAAAAAATATATCAATGTTTTCAAACATAGCTTTTTAAAAA
>NW_016816905.1:2342255-2351402 GCF_001698545.2 Rhinopithecus bieti
TAGGTCAATTTCAATTAATTTCCTGGATTTTAGTTTTAAAATGTTACAGATTTTAGAATATGAAGTACTTTTCTCTGCCTCTAAATTTGAGATTTAAAATATTAAGAATTTTAAAAGGTAGGTGTCCTAAAATTAAAATTAAATCTTATTTCTTAAAACAACCCTTAGTTGATTTTATCTTCACATAGAAAGTCATGGTAAAATAATCTTCTATTTTGAAAATAAAAAATATATCAATGTTTTCAAACATAGCTTTTAAAACCACAGGGAAAAACATAATCTAATAAGAAATTCATGGATCTGTAAAGAGTTGAGTGGTCCGGGGGTCCACCAATACTCTGAAGATTTGTGTGTGTTTGTGTGTAAGTGCCATCAGTGGAAAAAGAGGGGAGGGAGTTAGTAATTTTTTCAGATTCTCAAAGGTGTATGTGACCCACATGAGGGTTGATATTGACTGTAGGAAATTATGAGAAAATTTTAAAACCCTGTAAGTTATTGGAAGCTACGACTATCTCTGATTAGAGTCCAAAACAAAAACTAGCTAAAATGTAGGTACAAAATCTGAACTCCAACACTCAGATGAATTAAAGATCCTTGGGGGCAATAAAATAACTGACTCTCGTCTGTGGCCCTCAGTTGCATCCATTGAGCCAACAGTCCACCAGGTCATTGTTCTCTCTATCCCTCCACAAATACCCACGTCCATAATGTGTAACAGATTTGCTTTGTTTTTTCAACTCCAGGGCCCTAGCAGTTCACAGCAGCTGGAACCAGTCCAAGCAGCCTGTTGGGTAAGGATGAGCTGTGTATTTCATTTTTATAGACCAAATGGCTTCTTGATAATTTATCATCTGTATGATAGAGAAAAGTACCAATAAAATGTGATATAAATCCCTACCTTCTTCCAGGATCAAGGAAAGAACTAAAAAAAAAGCTAAAAGGGAAATGACAACACAGTTTTTTGACCTAAAAATGTGTGACTGGGCACGGTGGCTCATGCCTGTCATCCTAACACTTTGGGAGACCAAGGTGGGCAGATCACCTGAGGTCAGGAGTTCAAGACCAGCCTGGCCAACATGGTGAAATCTCATCTCTACTAAAAATACAAAAATTAGCCAGAAATGGTGGCAGGTGCCTATAATCCCAGCTACTCAGGAGGCTGAGGCAGGAGAATCACTTGAACCCAGGAGGCAGAAGTTGCAGTGAGCCAAGATTGTGCCACTGCACTCCAGCCTGGTGACAGAACGAGACTCTGTCTCCAAAAAAAGAGGAAAAAAAAGTGTGTTTTTCTAAATCAGATGCTGTTCTTGTTTCTTGAACTAAATATCCCTAAAGACGTTGAATCTCAAAAGTAGAAAATTTGGGAAGTGGCGATGTCGAAGAATTGACTGCTTCTGGGTAGCCTATTGAGTGAAATCTTGAGATAGAATCTTTGATAACAGTCCCCTAGGAAACATTTTATCTGTGATTTCCTGTTAACATAAGAACTGCATCACTTTAACAGGTTTGGGCCCCTCATCACAGGAAGCATTCATCATCAGAGGAAAATAAATCATGCACATGAGGAGGATGGGGTTCGTGTTACCAAGGACTATAAGAAATAAAACCCAAAAAAATAAAATAATTAAAAGTTTAAAAAGAAATAAAACTTATCACTGAATGCGTTTCACTGGAATCTATTTCTAGGATTGCTCCCATTTACCCATCTGTGGCATTTGTTTTACCCCAAGAAAATATTTTCATTCTAAGAATTTTCTTTTACGTTTTTAACAAAAATTCATGGTTTTACATTCTCTCAGATGCATCCCCGGCAGATCCTTAAAAGAACACTAACTCACCTCTGAGTAACCTTCATACTGTCTTCTGCAAATGCAGGCACCCATAAGAATTCTGCACAGAAGAACCAGGCTGGAGACTGACTCCCTTCCCTACCTTGTCAATGTCCCAATCAAGGCCCGTGCACACTGGTGGCTACTGCGTATTCATGGAATAGTAACCATAGCTAACATTTATATAGAGTTTACCGTTGTAAGCACTTTACTTCACACAAACACTGTACAATAGGATTATTACACCATTTCATAGAAATGGAAGAAATGGAAGCACAGAAAGTTTAAGTTGACCAAGTTCACACAGCTAGTAAGTAGTGTAACTGTTATTTAATTCTAATAACCCATAGGAGTATGAATAATTTTCCTACTTTTGCACAAGAATCATGAGCCTCAAAGAGGTCAAGTCACTAACCTAAATTCACACAATTAGTAATTGGCAGTTAGAATCTACTCTAAGCCAATCAGTATTCTCTCTCCATGCCTCTCTGCAGGCCAATGGCAGCAACAGCAGCGTTTAAATCCTTTTAAAAATTTCTTACTTTGGTCTTTGTTTGCTTTATATAAAAAATAATCATCCAGACAGAAAATAAGGGATCTAGAAATAAAGCTCCCAGGAAATAAAAATATTCTGTACGTTTCTTGTTCTCTCCACAATTACTACAGAAGACTAATGTGCTTGCTCACTTGCTTCAAGTTTCACCGGCAAGAACAAACAAGTTTGAAGAGTCATACACACAAAAATACCAATAGCACAGAAAAGCAGTTGAAAATGCCTATCAATGTCCTGGCAAGAACAAAGGAATTCCAGCTTACTTCAATTCAGTTAAGGGTGAAATATATTGGAAATTTATTTCTAATAAATGAACTATTTAACTTGGCAAACGCTGGAGTAGAAGAACTTGCTTCTGAAGCACAATGTCATTTGTAAAAATGAACTCACCCCTGCATAATAAGGACATTTGCACTGACCTCAAGTGTTTATAATCTTAGAGGAAATAAAATGTTTTTGGCAGAATGACTGATTAGGCTTAGAGTTAGAATTAAACCAGGGCTTAGACAAAGGTCTTGCTCTTGGCAGTTCTTTGTGAAACAACCAAATTTTGCTGTCAGCACCTCTCCAGTTTACCTACCACCCCAACTACAGGTGTGTTCCTAGGACTTACATATTGTCCCAGGGATGTTCACAATCAGCCCCATCCCACAACTATTAAAATTGCCTCCCTGAAAAGTTCAATGTGTTTGTACAACAAAGTCTCCTTCTCTGTTTGTACAACAAAGACGACTTCTCCTCCTTAAATAGAGAAAATACTAGAGTATGCTTTCCAGAGGAGAGAGGTGAGAAATGGAAGAGTGGAAAGATTGCTAAATATCCCCTCAATATCCATTTATCCTTTCTACATTTTTATAATATAACTCCTCTGCCCAGCTAGAGATACACAACCTAGCATGTCTCCACCTAGCCATGGCCACGTAGCTAAATATTTGCCAATAAAATACGAACAGGGACTGGGCGTGGTGGCTCATGCCTATAATCCCAGCACTTTGGGAGGCCAAGGTGGGTGGATCACGAGGTCAGGAGATCAAGACCATCCTGGTCAACGTGGGGAAACCCTATCTCTACTAAAAATAAAAAAATTGGCTGGGCATGGTGGTGCATGCCTATAATCCCAGCTACTCGGGAGGCTGAGGCAGGAGAATCTCTTGAACCAGAGAGTTGGAGGTTGCAGTGAGCCGAGATGGCGTCACTGTACTCCAGCCTGGTGACAGAGAAAGACTCCATCTCAAGAAATAAATGAATAAATAAATAAATAAAATAAAATATGAACAGGAACAATGGTGCAACTTCTGAAAACTTGTTTACTTCAAAGCTAACCACTTGGCATCCACTCCCTTTTCCCGCTTCAATGGGTGCTGGTAAACCAATTTCAAACATGTGGATTAGGGTAGAACTCCAGAGAAGGGTGAAACAGCAAAACAGAAGATCCCTGGATCTGCCTATCATTGTGAGGGAAATAAACTTTAATACTGATTAAGCCTCTGTTATTTTCATTATTCTGTAAAATGGTCACATCAATATCTTAACTCTATGTGTGAGAAAGGGAGAGCAGCACGAAAACCTCCCCAGAAGTGAGTGAGACACACACACAGAGACCCCTCCTTTGAGCCTCAATTTCTTCATCTTTAAATGGGAATAATCCCTCTCTTTCACTGCTAAAATAATACATGTAATACATTAAGGAGACTACATAAGTTTTCAAGCAGTGATGACTTAAAAACGAAATTATAATCTTCTCAATTGAAGTATCAAATATTCTTTCCCCCTCCCTATCCAAGTGGTCACCAAGCCCAAATATGATGGGTCAGATTATTACACCATTCCATAGATGGGGAAATGGAGGCAGAGAAAGCTTAAGTAAGTTGACCAAGGTCACATAGCTAGTAGGTAGCGTAACTGTAATTTAATTCTAATAACCTACTGGAGTAGAAATAATTTTTCCTACTTTTTGGACAAGAAATATGAGCCTTATTATCCATTCTTTTCTCTTAAATTCTCACTGCTGGACTGTAGTGGGGCGATCTGGAGTGCAGTGACACGATCTCAACTCACTGCAACCTCCGCCTCCTGGGTTCAAGCGATTCTTCTGCCTCAGCCTCCTGAGTAGCTGAGATTACAGGCATGTGCTACAACACCTGGCCAATTTTTTGTACTTTTAGTAGAGATGGGGTTTCACCATGTTAGCCAGGATGGTCTCCATCTCCTGAATTCATGATCTGCCCGCCTTGACCTCCCAAAGTGTTGGGATTACAGGCGTAAGCCACCGCACCGGCCAAAAGTTCTTCATTATCTTCACCATTAGGAAACATATGCTGAATAAATGATTAAATAACTAGAATTGATCTGCTAAAAATACCTAATGTAAACTATTCTTAGCTGATAATATTGGCCAGGTCATTTATTCAATATTTATTGGGCACTGGAGCCGGCGCAGGAGGCACAAAAATAAAAGTAAATGTGACCTCCACCCTCACACTTTTGCCTTTTCAAAAAAATTGTCAGTGTCTTAACCTCAAGGAACACCAGCTAATGAAGAAGCCAAGGCCCATTAACAGCCTTCTGGGAAGAACTTTTAGGAAGGACAGCCACCAAATATTTGTACTTTCATGCAAAATCTGACTGAAGGTGGATAGTGCTCACTTGTGATCGTTTACTCTATATGATTGAATCATTGTGGAATTACCACCATTCTCAGAGACTCAAAACTCTTTCCTGCTTTCTACTCTTGCTATTCCCATCTGTTCCTCTTTTTCATCCATAAGGCTTCCTTTCACTGCATATACCTCCTGAGGATCAAAATCCTATGACACATTTGTCTCTATGACTTGTATGAGGAAGAGAATGCATAAGCTTGCCAGAATATTAAAAGAACAAATACTTCCTCATTAGAAGACAGCCAACCTACTTTGATGTTGAGATACAAATGACTAATGCAGTACAGACAGTTCCTACCTCATAAACACTCTACTTACAAATGATCCAGACACACACTACTGCCATACCCCACCAGACTGCTGTTGCCATGGGAACCACTCAAGGTAGGGAGGGGAGGAAAACGGAAGGTTTTACAGAAGCTGGGGGTTCAGAATAAAAGAAAGGGAAGAAATTGAAATAAGTAAAACAGCTTGTCTTCCCCAACGTATCTCGAGTTTGTTCACTGAGCTCTGTTCCATTGTCTGAAATTCTATAATTATAGAGGACACTGGTTAGCAAAATCCTCTTTTTTTTTTTTTTTTTTTTTTTTAAGACAACTACTTCTAGTGCGAGTTTTACAATAATACTCAATTACTTCTGGGCTAACTTTTCACTAAGGGGAGATTCTCAGTATCAGTATTTTTATCAGGGACAGAAAGATGGCTCTGATATTATCAGCCACAACTGGCAGTCAGCATTCAAGGCACAGCATCCTCAGCAAGAAACATTCACTTGTAAGTACAATTCACAGGCACCAGGTACACAAAACTCCAGCTATCGTTTGCACATGCGATATAACAGGCGAGGCACACCCAGTAGTTATACTACACAGTAGCCCTGAGTATCAACAGCCCCTTCAGTGTTGGCAGCACGAGGAGGTTTTGAAATGAAAACCTAGTACAACAGAGAAGGGAAATAATGGATTTGGAATTTTATCAAATAGACAAAATAACCGCTTTGTGGAACACATCTAAACCAGTCATACAAAGCTACTTAGGGGAAACTGTGAGAACTAAAAGCTTGAAAGAAAAATCTGCCCAAGCCAGTGGCTGTTTTTTTAACCTCTGAGTTGGTAGGAATGGTAAAAGAGGTGTTTTTCTCTTAATTTCAAGTCAGGCGCTGTATCTATACGTAAAATGATTTTTTTAAAGAATAAATCTTTCCAAAGAACGTTTAAGCAGTTATTATCACTTTTTTTTTTTTGAGACGGAGTCTCCCTCTGTCGCTCAGGCTGGAGTGCAGTGGCCGGATCTCAGCTCACTGCAAGCTCCGCCTCCCGGGTTTACGCCATTCTCCTGCCTCAGCCTCCGCAGTAGCTGGGACTGCAGGCGCCGCCACCTCGCCCGGCTACTTTTTTGTATTTTTTCAGTAGAGACGGGGTTTCACCGTGTTAGCCAGGATGGTCTCGATCTCCTGACCTCGTGATCCGCCCGTCTTGGCCTCCCAAAGTGCTGGGATTACAGGCTTGAGCCACTGCACCCGGTCAGCAGTTATTATCACTTTTAAAGTTTGACTGAACACAATTTTTAAAACTCTTTTATATTCCTAAAATAATGCATGATCATTAAAAAATTAAAACAATACAGGGACATACTAGGAAAAAACACCTCCCATTCCCACCCCTGGCAAATATCACTCCACTAAAGGCAGCTATGCATGCTCTCAGGCATTATCCACAAAAGGCATATATACTCATACCCACAATCCTACATGCAAACATCTATAACTTCCACATACACACAAAGGATATACTATACCAACTGCCCTGTTATTTTCTATTTAATTTATATTGGAATCTTTTCCACATTAATATATATGGTTACTTCACTCTTTTTCAAGGCTGTCTAGTAATTTATTGTACAAATGAATCAGTTTTCTATTGGCAAACTCTTAGTGCCATTAATTTTTCAATCTTACAACAATGAAGCAATAAACATACTTGTGCATGTCTTTACACATTTGTACAAAGCATTTTGGTTAGGTAAATTCTCAGAAAACTGTTGCCTATTAAAATGTTTATCATGACTGCCAAACTGAACTCCATAAGTTTGTGTTTTCCAGAAATTATCTTCAAACATGTAAGTGCAATGAGATTACACAATCCCCCAATCCATAAATGGATGGAAAAATCCCAGGATAAGATTTTCAACTAGGACCGTACCACTGGAACTTTCCACTTGAAAGTCTTTCTCTTGACCAAAATGTGGTTATGAAAAAAAAGAAAGCAAGCCTTCCTCCACGTTTCCCAGGGGTAGGACAACTGATATTTAAAAGGGTCCAGATGCTGCAACAGGTGATTGCCAAGTGCTTGCCTGGAACCCCCCTCTCTGTTCTACCTGATATCCCATCTTGGTGTATTCCTTTTCCTTATTTTATTTGGCTTATTTGCTTTAGCTTTTTCTGGCCTAGATACTGTAATACACATCGCTTCCCCACTCTGCTGGTAAGAACACCTTCTTCCTTTAGGAAACTGCCAGTCCACCATGTCAGGTGGTTGTACTGGGGCTGACAAGGGTAACATCTCATCTCCAGGACAAATGGAATGGGCCTGTGACCCAGACCCGGCCAATCAAGATGCTTCGTGCCCCTTGTCAATAAGTGACACACCTAAGGAAAGGCATGTCTCAAATCCAGCCAGAGTTCTCCTCTGATGTATTACATATGGACAATGAGAAAGGGCAGTCTTTATTGTTTGGGGTCTCTAAGATAGATGACAAAGCTGGAGTAGTCCATAGCAAAGCCTTCCCCTGCCAGAGGAAAGACAATTAAAACAGGAGACAAAACATTAAAAAAATTTCAATTTCAGGTGTCTTCTCTGACCACAATGAAGTAAAACTAGAAATCAATGACAAGAAGAATTTTGGAAACTTTACAAACACATGATAATTAGACAATATGTTCCTGAATGACCAGTGGGTGAATGAAGAGATTAAGAAGGAAATGGAAATATTTCTTGAAGCAAAAGATAATGGAAATACAGAATACCAAAACCTATGGGACATAGCAAAAACAGTACTAAGAGGAAAGTTTACAGTTATAAGGGACTACATCAAAAAAGAAAAACTTCAAATGAACAACCTAATGAGACATCTTAGAGAACTGGAAAAGCAAATACAAACCAATCCCAAAGCTAGTAAAAGAAAAAATATAATAAAGATCAGAACAGAAATAAATGAAGCTGAAATGAAGAAAACAATATAAAAGATAAATGAAACGAAAAGTTGGTTTTTTGAAAAGATCAACAAAATGGACAGACCTTTAGCCAGACTAAGATAAAAAGAGAGAAGACCCAAGCATATAAAATCAGAGATGAAATGACAACCAATACTGCAGTAATTCAAAGAGTCATTAGAGGCTTCTATGAACAACTATATGCCAGTAAATTAGAAAATGTAGATGAAATGGATAAATTCCAAGACATACACAACCTACAAAGATTGAACCATAAAGAAATCTAAACCCTGAACAGACCACTACAAGTAACAACCATTACAACTAAACTCATAATAAAAAGTCTCCCAGCAAAGAAAAGCCTAGGACCTGATGGCTTCACTGCTTAATTTTACCGTACATTTAAAGAAGAACTAATACCAATCCTACTCAAATTATTTCAAAAAATAGTTTCAGAATTATTCTATGAGGCCAGCATTACCCTAGTACCAAAAGCAAAGACGCATCAAGGAAAGAAAACTATAGGCAAATATATCTGATAAATATTGATAAAAAAAGTCTTCCACAAAATACTAGCAAACAGAATTCAGCAACACATTAAAACGGTCATTCATCATGACCATGTGGGATTTATCCCAGAGATATGTCCGGAGCCATGAGGCCCGGAATTAGCCGACCTCTGTTGCTTGATCTCCGCAAAGCGGAGACAAGAGGGCGCATTCCCGGGTTCTTTATTTATAAACCCTTCCCGCGCGCACCCAAAGCTTTTCCCGCGCGCGCCTAAGTTTCTCCCGCGCGCGCCTAAGTTTCTCCCGCGCGCGCCTAAGTTTCTCCCGCGCGCGCCAAAACTGTTCCCGCGCGCCAACCTTTCCCGCGCGCGCCAACCTTTCCCGC
>NW_016816905.1:2352367-2358736 GCF_001698545.2 Rhinopithecus bieti
TTCTTGTCTCCTCCATTCCCACTCCCCCTTCCAGGGCCCGTTCGACTGTCCTGCAGGTCGGGACAGAGATACATGGATGATTCAACATACACAAATCAGTCAATGTCATACATCACATAAACAAAGGACAAAAACCATAAGATCATTTCAATTAATGCTAAAAAATCATTTCATAAAATTCAACATCCCTCATGATAAAAACCCTCAAAAAACTGGGCATGGAAGGAAAATGCCTCAACATAATAGAAGCCATATATGACAGACCTAGAGCAAATATTATACTGAATAGGGAAAAAAATAAAAGCCTTCTTTCTCAGATCTGGAACACAACAAAAATGCCCACTTTCACCACCGTTACTCAACATAGTACTAGAAATCCTAGCTAGAGCAAACAGATAAAGAAACAAAGGGCATCCAAATTAGAAAAGCAGAAGTCAAATTATCCTTGTTTGCAGACGATATGATTTTATATTTGGAAAAATGTAAAGACTCCACCAAAAAACTATTAAAACTGATAAATTCAGTAAAGTTGCAGGATACAAAAGTCAACATGCAAAATCAGTAGCATTTTACATGCCAACAGTAAACAATCTGAAAAAAAATCAAGAAAGTAATCCCATTTACCATAGCTACAAATAAAATTAAATACCTAGGATTTAACCAAAGAAGTGAAATACCTCTACAACGAAAATTATAAAACACTAGTGAAAGAAATAGAAGAGGACAGAAAAAATTGAAAGATATTCCATGTTCATGGATTGGAAGAATCAATATTATTAAAATGCCCATACTACCCAATGCAATCTACAGATTCAATGTAATCCCTATCAAAATACCAAAGGCATTCTTCACAGAAAAAGAAAAACAACCCTAAAATTTGTAAATTTGAGGATGGTCTTTTGTAGAATCACAATAGACCCAGAATAGCCAAAGTTATCCTAAGCAAAAAGAACAAAAGTAGAGGCATCCCTTTACCTGACTTCAAATTATACTACAGAGCTATAGTAAGCAAAACAGCACGGTACTGGCATATAAACAGACACATAGACCAATGAAACAAAATAGAAAACCCAGAAACAAATCCATACATCTACATTTAACTCATTTTTTACAAAGGTTCCAAAAACATACATTGGGGAAACGACAGTCTTCAGTAAATGGTGCTGGGAAAACTGGATATTCATATATAGAAGAATGAAACTAGTCCCCTATCTCTCACCATATGCAAAAATCAAATCCAGATGAATTAAAGACTTATATCTAAGATCTCAAACTATGAAGCCACTAAAGGAAAACCTTAGGGGAACTCTCCAGGACACTGGACTGGGCAAAAATTTATTGAGTAATACCCCTAAGCACAGGCAATCAAAGCAAAAATGAACTAATGGAATCACATCAAATTAAAAAGCTTTTGCACAGCAAAGGAAATCATCAACAAAGTGAAGAGACAACACACAGAATGGGAGAACACATTTGCAAACTATCCATCTGACAAGGGATTAATAACCAGACTGTAAGGCACTCAAACACCTCTATAGGAACAAAATCTAATAATCTGATTAAAAATGGGCAAAATATCTGAATAGACATTTCTCAGAAGAAGACATACAAATGCCAAATAGATATACAGAAAGGTGCTCATCATCACTGATCATCAGAGAAATGCAAATCGAAACTACAATGAGATATCCTCTAACCCCAGGTAAAATGACTGTTATCCAAAAGACAAACAACAGCAAATGCTGATGAGGATGCAGAGAAAAAGGAACACTTGTACACTGTTGATGGGAATGTAAATTAGTACAACCACTATGGAGAACAGTTTAAAGGTTCTTCACAAAACTAAAAATAGAGCTACCATATGATCCAGGAATCCCACTGCTAGGTACATACCCAAAAGAAAGGAAATCAATACCTCAAAGATATCTTCACTGACATATATTTATTGCAGCAGTATTCACAATAGCCACGATTTGGAAGTGACCTAAGTGCCCATCAACAGGAAAATGGATAAAGAAAATGTAGTACATATACACAATATAGTACTATTCAGTCATAAAAAAGAATGAGATCCCGTCATTTGCAACAACATGGATGGAACTGGAGGTCCATCCATGTTGTTAAGTGAAAAACGCCAGGCACAGAAAGACAAACTTCACATGTTTACGCTTATTTGTGGGAACTAAAAATTAAAACAATTTCACTTATGCAGACAGGGAGTAGAAGGATGGTTACCAAAGTCTGGAAGGGTGGGGGCTCGGGCAGTGGGGATGCCTATGGGTACAAAAACATAGAAAGAATGAATAAGATATAGTATTTCATAGCACAACAGAGTATAGCCAATAATTTAACTGTACATTTTACAATAACTAAAAGAGTATAACACAAAAGATAAATGTTTGAGGTAACAAATACCCCGTTTACCCTGATGTTATCATCATACATTGTATGCCTGTATCAAAATACCCCATATATGCTATAAATATATATACCTACTTTATATCCACAAAATTTAAACACAAAAATATCTTAAAATAAAAATAAATAAAACAGGAGAGAGGCCAACCAAAATGCACAAATAAGCAGATCTGAAAGTTACATGAAGACAGAGAGCAAAAGAATTCTGAAGTAATTTGCGTTCTTAGTTAGGTTCTTCCTACTTACATAAAACAGTACAGTCTCTTTATACTTAATATGGTCCAAATTGCGGTTTTTGTTCCTTAAAAACTAAGGATTATGACTAATATGGCATCAATCTCAGACCCACTAGTTTGTTTCCTGACTTATCTCCTTCCTAGTTACCCAGTATTCCTTTGTCTGGTTTCCCTGAGTTTTCACCTTTCTGTCTTAGGCCCTGTCTCCCAAGGGCATCCCTAGCAGTAATATCAGTTGGTGTTCCTCAGATAAACTTCTCTCCCTTAAGTTAGCCAATAAAGGGTACATATTATACTCCTGGAGGAAGTATCCCTCACTAGTTGTGTGACCTGGGCCCTTATTTTCCTCACAGTGTTGTTGGATACAGAACAGTACTACATATAATTCTGAATATTTCTGAATAGCTTTCAAAAATAGTGGATGTATACTATGAGGCTCACAAAAGCTGGGTTGCAAACATTTGCAGTGATAGAATAAATGAAGTTGAACAACGGACTATTTTGAATAATCAAGAGGCATTTGTTATTTCAGTTTTCTAGTAAAGCCTTATGCCAATTTTACAATATCAATGTAGTTTGTGTAGTCATTTGCTAAAAAAATCACATGACCTTCTAGGAAAAGCATTTTAATTTTTTTCTATTTCAAAACAAAACACTAAAAAATAAAACCATGCTTAATTCTAACACCCTAAAACATTTCCTTCCAGTTTGCATCAAATGTATTTATTTTTTTCCACAGGTGAATAAGAGTGGTGTAACTTTATGTTTCCTTTTTTCACTTACATTTAAAAATAGGCTTCGCCAGGGCCAGGTAGAGCGGCTCACGCCTGAAATCCCAGCACTTTGGGAGGCTGAGGCAGGCGGATCACCTGAGGTCGGGAGTTCGAGTCCAGCCTGACCAATATGGAAAAACCCTTTCTCTACTAAAAATACAAAATTAGCCAGGCGTGGTGGCGCATGCCCATAATGCCAGCTACTCGGGAGGCTGAGGCAGGAGAATCACTTGAACCCGGGAGGTGGAGGTTGCGGTGAGCCGGGATTGCACTCCAGCCTGCGCAACAAGAGCAAAACTCCATCTCAAAAAAAAGAAAAAAAGAAAAAAAAAGGCTTTGCCCCATGCAGGATCTCTATAATTCAAAAGCTAGATAATATTCTTTCCTATAGAGATATAATTTATATGACTACATAATTTATACTTTCTGATATTTGGATATTTCAGTTTTTTCCAAATATTATAAATGTTCCAATAAAAAGTGGAATTATCAGGTCAAAAATCTATGAACAGCTCTACTATTATGTAAAATTGATTCTCTAATCAGTTCTCCCGAGTCGCCCCTACCACCAGCCAAGTGTGAGTAGACATATGTGGATGTTCACTTTTAATGCAGCAGACCCTGTCTCCGGTATTATCTTTTTTTTTCTTCCTGTAATGTAACAGGTCATGTTACCTTCTCAGTGGGCACCAAGTAAATTAGACTCTGAGTTTTGAAAAGAATAATTAAAATCTAAGAAAGGAGACAAAAATAAAAGCTTGCAAGTATGAAAAGATTCTATTTCTAAATCAGCGATTTAGAAATAGAACATTTTCTAAATCAAGAAATTTAGAAATACAATGGTAGATTTAAAAATAGATGAACATTAGTAGGAATAACTATTTATAATTCTTTCCCCTTTTTCAGATCTGTAACTTACAGAGGAGAATGTAGTCTTGCATGCACATGTTGACCTACTGATAACAATTCTGGTTTTCAGAGTGCTAACACAAGACTGCAAATGTGTCCTTTTATAATTTTTTTAAAAGGGGACATACTTTACAAAAGACAAAACTAAGCAGAGGATAAGAGTCAAAGAGTGCAAAACCTAGAGATTTCCTTTGAGAGATTTAACAGAGAAGAGGGATTAAAATTTATGTATCAATTGTCATCCAAAAATATCCTATCAGTTTCTCTACTCTCAATGCATCTACCTTGCCTGTTCCAAGTTTTAACCTTTCTTTAAAAGAAGTATTGAAGCTCTAAAGCTCCAGGGTGCTAGATTTAGAAAGCAGTAACAGACTAAGGTGGGCTGTTAGAAGCCCACATGAGGAAGCCTTGATATGGGTTCTGGAATACTCTTCATTTTAACTTTGGGATTCTGCTAACAGTGAGTAGCAGCTCCGGGCTAGACTTAAGACAATGAAGACTGACAATGATAGACAAATTTAAACAGTTGTGGTCAGACTGTAGAGACTAACAGTCCTAAAATAGGTTGCATACTAACTTAATAGACTGTTTTCAACTCCTAGCTCATGTATCAGAGAAATGTATGGACTCCATAAAAATAATAGAATGGTGGCACATACCTAGTGATATAGTGATCACATTCCAAATGCCATACATACCCTAAACCCCTGAATTCAAACTAGTCACCCGTAAGTTTTTGTCTTTAAATATATATAACAACAATAACAAGGGGGAAAAAATCCTCTTTCTAGTCCAAAACATTCTAGAGCTCAGATTATTGAGAGGTCATGTAAGTGATGTGCTTAGTGTATTCAAACCTTCATTCATTCAACAAGCTGAGCACCTACTAGGTGCTAGAAATTCAGTGCTGAATAAAGACAAATCTTTGTCCCCTGAAAACACATTTTCAGAAGTGGAATAAGAGAACAGCAGGACTCAGTGATGCATGCCTGTAATCCCAACACTTTGGGAAGCCGAGGCAGGAGGATCTCTTGAACCCAGGAGTTTAACACCAGCCTGGGTAACATAGTGAGACCCCATCTATACAAAGAAAATTAAAAATTAGCCTGGCGTAGTTGTGCATGCCTGTAGCTCCAACTACTGGGGAGGCCAAGGTGGGAGGATCACTTGAGCCTGGGAGATGGTGGCTGCAGTGAGCCATGATCCCACCATTGCACTTCAATCTAGGCAAGAGAGCATGACCCTGTCTCAAGAGAAAAAAAAAAATAGTAAGTGGAGAATGAATGATAGAATAAATGAGTATAATAAATTAGACTCATTAGAATATGACGTTATGTCTCTGACAGAAGCACACAGTGACCTGAAATGGAGAATAACAAAGTCAAAGATGCAGGGAGGTCCTAAACAAAATATGGTTCTTTGCACTTTATAGCATCTATTGGTTTTAATAGTTCTCTGTTTTTTCCCTTTCTCTCCTCCCCATTCTCTTCTTCCTCTGGCTTCTACCAGTCTAGAACTGCTTCAACATCTTCACTCTGCGTATATACACAACAGGCACATATATGCACACCCCTTTTGTGATGACCCAAAACTTTGCTTAATGTTAACAGATGAAAATCTCCTACTTCAGGTTGGGCGCAGTGGCTCACGCCTGTCATCCAAGCAGTTTAGGGGGCCGAGGTGGGCAGGTCACCTGAGATCAGGAGTTCGAGACAAGCCTGGTCAACATGGTGAAACCCTGTCTCTACTAAAAATACAAAAATTAGCCAGGCGTGGTGGCGGGGACCTGTAATCCCAGCTGCTCAGGAGGCTGAGGCAGGAGAATTGCTTGAACCCAGGAGGTGGAGGCTGCAGTGAGCCGAGATCACGCTACTGCACTCCAGCCTGGACGACTAAGTGAGACAGCATTAAAAGAAAAAAAAAAAAAAAGAAAAAATAAAATCTTCTACTTAAATGCCATAGGTATTCCTAGCAAAGTACAATGAGACTTGGGTACTGAAACCTCAGCTTGACTCCCCGCCCCCACCCTCCCC
>NW_016816905.1:2358912-2388883 GCF_001698545.2 Rhinopithecus bieti
CCCCCCTCCCCTCCCCCCCCGCCCCAGGCACCATTTTAATCCCTCATATTGCTTGACCAGAAAACTACTCAGGAAACAGCATTTGAAATAATAGCAGACTTTTATAGAGGGCAAAACTGAGTAACAAAGGAGCAGTAGTTATCAACATGTTTTGAAACCAACGCACTTTTCTACATTACTGCCATTTATACTTATTTTCCTCCTGTGAAAGCTGTTATCAGTGTTTGCTATCAGCTGGAACAGTATGGAAATGACTCTCCTGAGGTTAGAAATAGTCTAACCCTAGTTCCCAATACAATCTTCACCAATTCAAAAGAAATTAGATAAATCCTACCTTAGAACATGCATCACAGGCTGCTTTCTGAAATTCTCTGCGGAAAGATTCAGGCAGCCCAGCAATGGGGCTCCTACCAGGAAAATACATCTCACCTGGGATAGGAGGAGGAGGAGGGGCAAGTTCCAGGCTTTGACCCCATCTGCTCCCAGCCGTGTGCTTAATTAAAGTTTGATTTCCAGAATGGCCTCCCTGTCTTAAATGAAAACCAAGAGTCATGGTGTAGCTCTACAGCTCTGCCCCAAGGCACAGGTCTTGACTTTTCATTTTGGCAAAACTTCAAATACAATCAAGTCAGGGAAAAAGTTCCAAAATGCCATAGAACCTTCTTAGATCTTCCTGGTCACAGCTTAAAGAGATACACATGAGGATTGCTTAATCGGAATCACTTGGAATAATTTAACCTGAAAGAGGAAACGAATATCAGGGTTTGGTTTTGTTTTTGAATAATATGCAGTCATCAAGAAAAAAACTGAAGTTGAGGTTGATCATATTAATTACCTGGAGTTCTTGTTAAAAGTAAAGAATCATCCAGACCTTAGGCTCTTATTTAATTATACAGGAATGTGAGATTGCATATTGACTTGGTTTGGTTTTTTGGTAGGTTTTGGGGGTTTTGGTTTTTGGTTTTGGGTTTTGGGTTTTTGGTTTTTAGCATTGACTTTTGGGGAGAAAAAAGTGCAGACAAAGTTAAGAACCATAGCAAATAGCATGGTTGCATCTTTATCATGAATACATAATAGCTATACATTTTTATGGGGCACATATGATATTTTGATACAAGCAAATAATGTGTAATGATCAAATCAGGGTAATGGAGATATCCATCACCTCAAGCATCTGTCATTTCTTTGTTTTATTTCTTTTTAAATATACATACAAAAAAGTGATTTGTAAATATACATACAAAAAAGTGGAATATATATGGAAATATCAGTAGTGATTATTTCTATGTGGCAAGATTCCATTTGAATTTAGTGTTTTCTTTTCTCTGTTTTAAATGTTTCCAGACAATACAGGTACTGTATTTTAAACGTTGTTGACCATTTAAACTTTTCAAAAGACATCAATTATCTGCTAATCTTCTGAAGAAAGCAACAACTGGAAAACACATTTTTCTAATGGTAGCAAGGCTTAACTTAGGGGTTAAAAGAGATGGTTTTCCCAACTCAACTCAGAAGCATCCATTTTCAAAATTCTCTTAATAGAAAATGAGTGAAAGATTTATCATATCCATAACACATGTGTCCTAACCTATCCCTGAATATAAATTTGTAGAGTCAATTGCCTACTCAATATCTCCAACTGGATGTCTCAAAAATTTCCCAAAGTTAACATATCCCAAACTGAAATCTTGATTCACTTCCTCTATCTCAACTCCCCTCCGCAACCTCCTTTTCCTCATTGGCTCAGCCAATAATTTGAGAAGTACTTTTGATGCTTCCCTTTTTCTCAAAGCTCATATTCAAATTGCCAACAAGTCTACTTTTTTCTGTCTTAAAATAAATCCTCAGAGTTTCAGTCAGCCCTAAAATACAGGTTCTGCCTACACAGCTTAGTGCACTTTGTGCTGCTGTAACAGAGTATCTAAGACTGGGTAACTTATAACAAATAGAATTATTCTTTAGAATAATAAAACACAGAATTTATTTTTTCACAGTTATGAAGGCTGAGAAGTCCAAGATCAAGACACTAGCCTCTAGGGAGGGTCTTGCTGCATACTAACATAACAGAAGATGGAAGGGCAAAAGAGAAGGAACTCCCTTAACATTAAGTCCTTTTATAAAATGGCACAAAATTCCATTTAGGAGGGAGGGACCCTCATGGCCTAATCACCTCTTAAAGACCCCACCTCTTTTTTTATTTATTTTATTTATTTATTTTTTATGGGGTCTTGCTCTGTCGCCCAGGCTGGAGTGCAGTGGTGCAATCAGCTCACTGCAACTTCTGCCTCCCTGGTTCAAGGAATTCTCTGCCTCAGCCTCCCGAGTAGCTGGGATTACAGGTACCCACCACCATGCCCGGCTAATTTTTAGTATTTTCAGTAGAGATGGGGTTTCACCATCTTGGCCAGGCTGGTCTTAAACTCTTTACCTCATGATCCACCTGCCTCGGCCTCCCAAAGTGCTGGGATTACAGTGTGAACCACCGTGCCCAGCCAGGCCCCACCTCTTAATATTATCACATTGGCAACGCCTGAACTTTGGCAGGGGACACACTCAAACTATAACATCCTTTAAAAAACAAACCTAAGAGGTGGAAGAAGTGTAATTAAAGTCTCACATGACCCAGGCCTTCAACTGTAACAACTTCAAATTACTTGTAAGATATAAACACAAAATTACAATAGCATTTACGTTGCCACCACAACCCTACGAATACAGAAATTTAGGGGAGTTAAAATTCTATGTGGAAAAGAGAAAAGGAAACAAGTGAGATTACTACTTAGAACACAGAGAAAATCACCCTCAGATAGAGACACTCTGAAACTGAGTGCTAAAATACTGAAAACAAATCTGGGACTTAGTATACTACACAGCACGACCTACAGGAAAGGGCTTGAAAGTGAGATATCAAGCTGGGCGCCGTGGCTTATGCCTGTAATCCCAGCACTTTGGGAGGCTGAAGAGGGAGGATAACCTGAAGTCGGGAGTTTGAGACCATCCTAGCTAACATGGTGAAACCCCTTCTCTACTAAAAATACAAAAAATTAGCTGGGCGTGGTGGTGGCTGCCTATAATCCTAGCTACTTGGGAGGCTGAGGCAGGAGAATTGCTTGAACCCAGGAGGCAGAGGTTGCAATGAGCCGAGATCGCATCACTGCACTTCAGACTAGGAGACAAGAGGGAAACTCCGTCTCAAAAAATAAATAAATAAAGTGAGATATCAGACATGTCAGCCTTAAGGAATTACTGCTTCTAAGGGAAAGGAAGATAAATATATAGAAGTAGTGATGCCCTCAGATGTGTGCCACAGAGAGAAAAAAAGAAAGTAAGAAGAAAAAATTGAGGATCCTATGAAAACAGAAGAGAATTACAAGACATGCCAATTCTTCTCCCCTCCTCCACTACATCACCACCAAGACCTTTTATTAACGAAATTACATTTCACTATGCTGTCTGAACTAAGCACTCATAAATTAGAAACCCTATCAACAAATGCCTAGACTTAAAAAATAATCAGACCACTGCTGTACGAAGCTACCATAAGAAGATGGAAGAAACTGAGAAGCTGAACATTTCAGCTAATGAAATGTACTTCCCCAAACCTAACCCTGAAGCAAAATCAAACTGTAACACAACATTGCAAATTGAATATATCCTCAAACAAGTATTTGAAGATAAACCAACTAAAATTGGCTGGGCACGGCAGCTCATGCCTGTAATCCCAGCACTTTGGGAGGCTGAGGGAGGCAGATCATTAGGTCAGAAATTCAAGACCAGCCTGATCAACATGATGAAACCCTGTCTCTACTAAAAATACTAAAGTCAGCCAGGCGTGGTGGCACATGCCTGTAATTCCAACTACTCGGGAGGCTGAGGCAGGAGAATCGCTTGAACCTGGCAGATGGAGGTTGCAGTGAGCCAAGATTCTGCCACAGTACTCCAGCCAGGGCAACAGAGCAAGACTCTGCCTCGAAAAAAAAAAAAAAAAGAAAGAAAGAAAAAGAAAAAAGAAACCAACTAAAATCAAAAAGAAAAAAAAATAGGAATAAATGGGCCGGGCACAGTGGCTCACGCCTGTAATCCCAGCACTTTGGGAGGCCAAGGCAGGGGGATCACAAGGTCAGGAGATCAGGACCATCCTGGCTAACATGGTGAAACCCTGTCTCTATTGAAAAAAAATACAAAAAATTAGCTGGGCATGGTGGTGGGAAAAAAAATACAAAAAATAGCAGTCCCAGCTACTCGGGAGGCTGAGGCAGGAGAATGGCGTGAACCCAGGAGGCAGAGATTACAGTGAGCCGAGATCGCACCACTGCACTCCAGCCAAGGCAACAGAGCGAGACTCCGTCTCCAAAAAAAAAAAAAAAAAAAAAAAAAAAAAAAAAAAAAAAAAAAAAAAAAAAAAAAAAATAGGAATAAGTGAAATGAGACAAGTGAATACAATAAAGAGTTTTTTAATGACAGATATCTCAGAATAATGAATACATTATAATGTATCTGAGACTACAGTCCAATGAAAATATAATAAGGGACACAGGAAAAAGAAAAAAACAACAAAACCAACCAAACAAAAAAACACCCATAGGATAATGAAAATAAGATGAAGAAAGAAGTAAAAAGGGTCAGAAGAAAAGTGTCTGGAATGGGAAGACAAAGATAATCCAACATATATATAATTGCGGACCATGAAGACAATAACCCAAACAATGGAAGATGACTATATATTTAAAACTGTAATCAAAACTTTCCAGAACTATTTTTAATCCAAAATTTATAAAATGAAATGTACTACTATGTATATAGGAAACCTGACACAAAATGTCAAGAGTGTGTCAAAAATATGACTAAGAAAACAGTAGAACAGCAATTTTTTTTTGAAAAAGCCAATGAAAGACAGTACATATCAAGGTCTCTTGTATCCTTCAAGCATTAAAATGTAGAAAAACAATTTTAAACATATAAGTACTCAAGAATAATTTATTCATGAATCTTTCCTAGAGAATATATTTGACCAGGGTTAATAAACCACAGCACATAGGTCAAACCTGACCAGCTACCATTGTGTGTGTGTGTGTGTGTGTGTGTGTGTGAACTAAGAATGGCATTTACATTTTTAAGCAATTATATTTTAAACTGTTATATAAGTAGTTTCCTAATAGCCTCTGTTTTGCCTCTTAACCCATAAAGCCTAAATATTTACTATCTAGCTCTTTCAATGTTTGCTGACTCCTGTACAACAGGATAAGCTTTATCCAACCAAGAGATGACTAAGCACTATCTAAATTATAAATACAAAGCTAACCATTAGAACAAAAACGCAAACCTTCCTAAATATCAAACAAAATTTTTAAAGAAGGGGCCACAAAGTTACACCATTTAGAAAAAAGAAAGTATATCTAATAAACACAATAACTATAATATAAAATAATGTGGGATTCAAAGCCAAACATATCAGTTATATTAATAAATGTCCCTAGGTGGGATGGCTCATGCCTTTAATCCCAGCACTTTGGGAGGCTGAGGCAGGTGGATCATGAGGTCAGGAGTTTGAGACCAGCTTGACCACTATGGTGAAACCCCATCTCTAATAAAAATACAAAAATTAGCTGGGTGTGGTGGTGCACGCCTGTAGTCCCAGTTACTTGGGAGACTGAGGCAGAAGAATTGCTTGAACCAGGGAGGTGGAGGTTGCAGTGAACTGAGATCATACCACTTCACTCCAGCCTGGGCAACACAGCAAGACTCTGTCTTAAAAAAAAAAAAAAGAGAAAGAAAGAAAGAAAAAAAGAAAAAGAAATAAATGCATTACAGTGAAGAAAATACAGTATTTTAGTATTTTCAACAAATGGTGCTGGAACAAATGGATGTCCATATGCAAAAAAAAAAAATAATAATCCAGACACAGACCTTATACTCGTCACAAAAATTAACTGAAACTGGAAAATAAACCAATATGTAAACGTAATACTATAAAACTCCTAGAAAATAGCTGATATGGTTTGGCTGTGTCCCCACCCAAATCTCACCTTGAATTGTAATCCCATAATTCCCATGTGTCGTAGGAGGTACCCAGTGGCAGATAACTGAATCATGGGGGCAGTTTCTTCCATACTTTTCTTGTAGTAGTAAATAAGTCTCATGAGATCTTATGGTTTTATATGGAGAAACCCCTTTTGCTTGGCTCTCATTCTCTCTCTTTGCCTGTTGCTATCCATGTAATATGTGACTTGCTCCTCCTTGCCTTCTGCCATGATTGTGAGACCTCCCCAGCCATGTGGAACTGTAAATCCATTAAACCTCTTTCTTTTGTAAATTGCCCAGTCTTGGATAGATCTTTATAAGCAGCATGAATATGGACTAATACAATAGCACAGGAGAAAATCTAGATGACCTAAGGTTTGGTAATGGCTTTTTAAATATAACACCAAAAGGAGAAAACATCTGCAAAAGACATATCTGATAAAGAACTATTATCCAAAAGATACAAAGAACTATTAAAATTCAATAAAAAGAAAACAAGCATTAAAAAATGGGCAAAGATCTTAGCAGACACCTCACCAAGGAAGCTATAGAGATGGCAAATAAACATATGAAAAGATATCATACATCATCAGGGAAATGCAACTTAAAACAATGAGGCAGGGCACGGTGGCTCACTCCTGTAATCCCAGCACTTTGGGAGGTCGAGGCAGGTGGATCACCTGAGGTCAGAAGTTTGAGACCAGCCTGGCCAACATGGTGAAATCTCATCTCTACTAAAAACACAAAAATTAGCTGGACATGGTGGTGGGTGCCTGTAGTCCCAGCTACTCAGGAGGCTGAGACAGGAGAATCATTTGAAGCTGGGAGGTGGAGGTTGCAGTGAGCCAAGATTGCCCCAGTGCACTCCAGCCTAGGTGACAGAGCAAGACTCTGTCTCAACAAAAACCAAACCAAACAAAACAAAACAAAAAACCCACACAACAATGAGATAACACTACATACCTACTAGAATGGCCAAAATCCAGAACACTGACAACACCAAATGCTAGCAAGAATAGGGAGCAACAGCAACCCTCGTGGTTGGTAGCAATACAAAAAGAAATCACCACTTTGGAACACAGTTTGGTGATTTCTTATAAAGCTAATCATACTCTTACTTTAAAATCCAGCAATTGTGCTCCTTGGTTCTTACCCAAATGAACTGAAAACTGATGTCCATACAAAAACCTACGTATGAATAGATGTAATTGCCAAAACATGTAAGCAACCAAGATGCCCTTTGGTAGGTGGATGGATACCTAAACTGCAGTACATCCAGACAATGGAATATTATTTAGCACTTTAAAAAATTAGCTATCAAGCCATGAAAACACATGCAGGAGCCTTAAGTGCATATTACTAAATAAAAGGAGCCAATCTGAAAAGGCTGAATGCCATATCATTCCAACTATATGACATTCTGGGAAAGGCAAAACTATGGAGAGGACAAAAAGATCCGTGGTTTCAAGGGGTTGGAGGTAGGAGGTAAGGATGAATAACTGGAGTACAGAGGATTCTTAGGGCAGTGAAACTATTCTGTATGACACTATAATGGTAGATATATGTCATTAAACATTCATCTAAATCCATAGAATGTACTCTATCAAGAGTGAACCCCCATGTAAACTACAGACTTTGGGAGATTATCTCAGTGTAGGTCCATCAGTTGTAAGAAATGTACCACTCTGCGGGAGAGATGCTGACAATGGGGGAGACTTATACATGTGTAGGCATAGGGGATATATGGGAAATCTCTAAATCTTCCACTCAATTTTGTTGTGAGCCTAAAATTGCTCTAAAAATTGAAGTGTGTTTGTGTGTAATTTTTTTAAAGGCAGGGTTGCAATTCTTATCTCAAACAAAATAAAATTCAGCCCCCAAAAGTATTAAATGAGACCAAAAAAAGGACACAGTCGAAACTAAGGTGATACAGTCAGAAACAGAAAAAGTAATAGGCCAGGCGCTGTGGCTCATGCCTGTAATTCCAGCACTTTGGGAGGCCGAGGCAGGCAGATCACAAGTTCAGGAGATCGAGACCATCCTGGCCAACCCCATCTCTACTAAAAATACAAAAAATTTGCTGGGCGTGGTGGCGTGTGCTTGTAATCCCAGCTACTCAGGAGGCTGAGGCAGGAGAATCACTTGAACCATGGAATTGGAGGTTGTAGTGAGCTGAGATCTCACCACTGCACTCCAGCCTGGCAACAGACGGAGACTCTGTCTCAAAAAAAAAAAAAAAAAGAAAGAACGAAAGAAAGAAAGAAAGAGAAACAATAATAATAAAAGCCTTTAACATCACCCTCAGCACAAAGTGAGACCATTAGACAAAGAATAAGTGAGAAAAGAAGCCATATTTTATGGAAATATGGATGTATATATATAGTAATACACTCTGGAATCATGATTTAATAAAACTAGAAGTTAAAAAGCAAAATCTACTAAATAGCTCAGGTAAAATAAAATATAAGCAAAATTAAAGAATTTCTGAAAATGATAATTCTATGAGGTAAAACACTTTATGTAAAATCTATGGGATAGATTTAAAGCAATAATCAAAAGAAAATTCATAGCCTTAAACACTTATATCAAGGGAAATAAAAGCAAAAGTAAATGAATTAAATCTCCAAATCTCCAACTCAAAAAACCAGGAAAAAACCAAAATCTTAAGATGGGGAAAAAAAAAATCAGAAGTTACTACGCTGAAGAATAGATAGATCAAAGTAATAAACTTGTAAAAATCAACAAAGTAGACAAGTCTTGGACTGTATTCTACTTATTATAAAGGACGTTATTGGGACAACTGATGAAATTGGAATATGCACTGCAGCTTGGATGCAGGTATTGTATCAGTTTTACATTTCCTGAATTGGTAACTGTACTGTGGAGAATTGTCTTGTTCTTGGAAAATACACACTAAAGAATTTTGAGGTAAAGAGGTAAAATGTATGTAACTTATAATCAAATGGTTCAGAAAACAATTTATATAAATATTGACATGGATAAGGATCTATAAATGTGTGTGTGAGTCTGTGTGTGAATAAAGAGAGCAAATGGGGAGAGTGGCAAGAGAGAATGCCAACGTGACAAAACTTTAAGAGTTACTGATGAGACCCTCTAAAGTGTACACAGTTTGAAGTTCCTTTCACTATTATTACAAGCATTCTGTAAGATCGAAATGGTTTCAAAATGAAAAGGTAAAATAAATAAATAACCCCTGGGTCCTGAATCCAACCACTTCTCATCAAATTTACTACCATCACCCTAGTCCAAGCTGCCGTCTTCCCTTGCTTACTTACACTGCTGCAATAGCCTCCTAACTGGTCTTTGCCTCTACTATCAATTCCCACACAGCAGCCAGAGTGATCTCTTAAAATAAAAAATACAGGTCAGGGCAAGGTGCAGTGGCTCATGCCTGTAATCCCATGACTGCAGGAGGCCGAGGTGGGTGGATCAGTTGAGGTCAGGAGTTCAAGACCGGCCTGGCCAACATGGTAAAACCCCGTCTCTACTAAAAATACAAAAATTAGCCAGGCATGGTGGTGTGCACCTAATGCCAGTTACTTGGGAGACTGAGGCAGAAGAATCTCTTGAACCCGGAAAGGGAGGTTGCAGTGAACTAAGATTGTGCCACTGCACTCCAGCCTGGGTGACAGAGCAAGACCTCATCTCAAAAAACAAACAAACAGGCCGAATGTGGTGGCCCAGCCCTGTAATCCCTGCACTTTGAGAGGCCAAGGTGGGCGCATGGCTTCAGCCCAGGAGTTCAAGACCAGTCTGGGCAACATAGAGAAACCCCATGACTACAAAAACTACAAAAATTTTCTGGGAGTGGTGTCACACCCCTGTTGTCCCAGCTACTCAGGAGGCTGAGGTGGGAGGATCACTTGAGCCTGGGAGGTAGAGGTAACGAGCTGAGATCTCACCACTGAACTCAAGCCTATGTGACAGAGTGAGACCCCGTCTCAAAAAATAAAAAAATCATAAATATAACCATATTATTATCCTGCTCAAAATACTCTTATGACTTCTTATCACACTTAAAATCTAACTCCTTATCAAAGCTCCTACACCATCTGACCTCTGGCTACATTTCAAACCCCTTCTGCTGCCACTCTCCAGCATGTTTACTCTGGTCTGACCACATTATCTTTCTTCCAGCTACTCAAAAACATCAAGTTTGTTCCAGCTGCTTGGTCTTTGCACTCATTGTTCACTCTGCCTGGAATGTTCTGCCCGCAGCCCTTTAGAGGGTTGTCCCTCCCTTCATTCCAGCCTCTGATAAATGGCCTTCCCTGATTACACTAACTAAAAAAGCAGCCCTATCATTCTCTAAGCCCTCTCTCCCTGCTTTATTTTTCTTCATGGCACTTTTGGACATGTTTCATTATATTATCATAATGGAACAAGAAATGATCAGATAACATTAGGAAATAACCCGTTAGCAAAGTTTTAACACTGTAATATTTCAGAGATAGTCATAGGTTAACCTTATAACCAGGTCCTCCTCTGCCTTTTTTCTAATCAATAAACAGTTTTGATCAGACTGGCAACTTCAGGTTTTAGAATGCCAAGTAGCATGTGAATTCATTCATTAATTTATTCATCAATTCAACAAACATTTATTGAGTTGTTAGTATATGTTGGGTACTGTTCTGTGTACTGTAGCTACAACAGGGAACAAAACTGAAAAAAATCCCTGCCCTCAAGAACCTTACATTCCAGTGAGGGTGTCAGACAATAAACAGAACAGTAATAAGTGCTATAGAGGAAAGTGATAGGATATAACAGAGTTACTTTGGAGGTGGGAGCTGATGGTAAATAGTGTGATCAAAGAAGGACCCACTAAGAAAGTCACATTTAAACTGAGGCCCAACAGGTGTGAGAGAGTGCCATGAAGACATGTGAGCATTGCAGGCAGGCAGTACATCAAAACCAAAATTTCTGAGGCAGGAATTATCTGGCGTGTTCAAAGCAGAACAGGTAGACCAGTGTAGCTCGAGAGAAATGAGCAAAGGAGAAAATGGTAAAAGGTGAGTTCAGAGAGGAAGGAGGAGGCAGATGGGGCAGGGTCTGGTAGGCCATCAGAGGGAAGGCCTTGCAGGCCATTGTGAGGCCTCTGATCTTTACTTTAAGTGAGATTAAGAGTCATGAGAGAATTTTGAAGATATGTTATTAGTAGCCTTCTGTTTTAGCAGCATTGTGCCCACTGCTATTTACAGAAGGGACTGCAGAGGAGCAAGAGAGGAAGAAGTGAGATCAGACAGAAGAATTTTAAGTAATCCAGGCACAAAAAGACTGTGGACCAGGGTAGTAGCACAGAGGAGGTGGTAAGAAGTGTTGGACCCGGTAGAGCTAACAGGATTTACTAATGGACTGAAAGGATGCTAAGTGAGAGAGAGGCATCAAAGATGATCCCAAGATTTCTGCCCTGAGCAACTAGAAAGGTGGAGTAATCATTCTCTGAGATGGTGATACTTGTGGGAGGGACAGATCAAGGTTATAAGTATTTTACAAAAATAGACTTTTCTATGATTAAATAAAATAGAACTTTCTAGTTAATAAGCCAAATGGATTAGAGATGTACTGAAATACTGCCCCCTTTGAGCCTGAGGGTGGAACCTCCAGGGCTCTTCCCTCTACTGAGTGCAACCTCCTCTCTCTACCCCAGTGAGCCACACAAATACTATCATTTTCAGTGTGTACATGATGTGGAAAAGAGTAGTAAGCACTGAAATAATAAAAAGAGGAACTTGTCTTGCTGCAGGCTCACTAAGTTAACATAGGCAAATAATCTTTACAGACAGCTTGATTTTTAAGTTGTATGCATATGTGTGTACTAATTCCACAGAGTCCATTCAGCTGTACTTTTTGGATGTGGAAATAAATTAATCTAAAATGTAGATTTTTTTCTCTTCTTTCCAGCAAAAGTAGTCTGTAACTAGCCTCCTGCATTTTTTTTTTTTTTTTTTTTTTTAGATGGAGTTTTGCTCTTGTTGCCCAGGCTGTAACGCAACGGTGCAATCTCAGCTCACTGCAACATCCACCTCCTGGGTTCAAGCGAATCTCCTGCCTCAGCCTCCCAAGTAGCTGGGATTACAGGCACCTGCCACTACACCCAGCTAATTTTTGTATTTTTAGTAGAGACAGCATTTCGCTACGTTGGCCAGGCTGGTTTCGAACTCCTGACCTCAGGTGATCTGCCCACCTTGGCCTCCCAAAGTGCTGGAATTACAGGTGTGAGCCACTGCGTCTGGCCAATTGTCTATTGTTTATGTCTGCCTCTGCCATTAAGACTGTAAGCTGCACTGCATGAGGGCAGAGACCCTGTCTGTTTCACCCATTGCTTATCCTCAACACCCAGATTTGTTGAATGAATGAATTCCAAGAGGCCTAAGACATTATGCCAGCACTTTTTTTTTTTTTTTTTTGAGATGGAGTCCCACTCTTGTCACCCAGGCTGGAGTGCAACGGCATGATCTTGGCTCACTGAAACCTGCACCTCTGGGGTTCAAGTGATTCTCCTACCTCAGTCTCCCGAGTAGCTAGGATTACAAGTGCCCACCACCACACCCAGCTAATTTTTTGTATCTATAGTAGAGACAGGGTTTCACCATGTTGGCCAGGCTTGTCTCGAACTCCTGACCTCAGGTGATCTGCCCTGTTCGGCCTCTCAAAGTGCTGGGATTACAGGCGTGAGCCACCGTGCCCAGCCATGATGCCAGCTCTTGAAGAACTCACGGTCCACTGAGGGATTCATGCCCATTGATTACCTTTATCAAATAGCTTCTTCAGTAGTTCTCAGATTGTCCTGATAAGATCATTCTGTTTTCTCCATTTGGGTGCTCTCATCTCTTTTATTCTCACCTCAAAATCTGGTTTATGTTCCAAGGGCCTAGGTCCCAAATCCCAAATTCTTCCCAGAGCTTTCTCACTCCAGTTTGAGATAGTGCCTCCATTCCCTGAATTTCCTTGCATTTTTACTGACAAGGAATTTTTCTCTCATTTAAAATCTCATTGTATACTCGTTCACGCTGGCCTCTTTGGGAATATTTTCAGCTTCTCAAGGGCAGTAACCACGTCTTACAGTTTGTTTTTGAGACAGGGTCTCACGCTGTCACCTAGGCTGGAGTGCAGTGGTACAATCACGGCTCAGTTTACTGTGACCTCAACCTCCCAGTCTCAGGTGATCCTCCCACCTCAGCCTCCTGAGGAGCTAGGACTATAGGCACATGCCACCATGCTCAGCTAAATTTTTTTGTATTTTTTGTAGAGACAGGGGTTCATCATGTTGCCCAGAGTGGTCTGGAACTCCTGGAATCAAGCAATCCTCCCGCCTCAGCCTCCCAAAGTGCTGGAATTACAGGCCTAAGCCACCGTACCCGACCAAGCCAGTTCCGTTTCCCACATGGCCCAGTGCCAAGTACAAAATAGGTGCCCTATAAATGTCTATTGGACTAAGTTTAATTTAAACCTGAAGAGCTGAGCTCCTCTGTGAAAACGCAATTTGTATCTAACTGAAACTCAGGTCAGCAGAGTAATCTATTCTTGTTTTGATGTAGGCTTTTTTCCCGTTTTGCCCTCCTGTTTGGTTAATAATTCTGTCCTCTTGTTTCTCTGGAAGGAGAGACTAGCAGTGATCAGTTCTGGCAAATCATCAGGGTGAGGGCCAGACACATTAGATTCAGGTGTGAGAGACATAATCAGCACCTGGCAAGGGTTCTTAGGAGGTATTTAGAGGACAATAATTTGTTACACCGACGAAGTACTAGAGCTTAACTATACTCTGGAATCATTTAATGAACACAAACTAATTAGAAAAATGCCTAAGAGTACACTCCACCAATTTAAGTTTCCTATGACTATCAGTCTCTCCTTCTGCAGGACTTTGGCCATGACTAAGTTTCTAAATGCACATCTCCCTGGTCCTGCAGAATATCACCCTTGTATACAAGATCCCAACAACACTGACATCCCTCTTTCCAGCAACTGGCTGCTTTGTCTCTCCTGCAGGGTTGACACCCCCATTTCTGTTTCATAGGCATGCACTGTGTTTTGCTGGGTTTTTCCTTTTTGCTCCCTTTAGGCTGCTACTCTCTCCCTTCTACACTCTCTTACCTATATATTTTCTCTTTCTTTCCCTGAGGTTGCTTATTTTCCTTGCGGAAACTCCATCATCAAAGACAGAAAAGGCTGGTTTCCAAATAGTACTGTAAAGGAGATACTACCAGTGCCATACAAGAAACAGGCTTTCCATACCTAGCACTCTAGAACCAGTATATATTCGTATATACAGCATAGACCAATGTGTTTATGGAAACACACACACACATTTTTTTTCCTAATTTCAAAGAGTTCCACTATGGAAAGGGCTCCATGGAACATTTAGGTTCCTCTTCATAAAATTCTCCCAGTTGTGAGAATTCACTCCGTAACTGTCCAATACCTGTGTTGCCTCTTCTAGGCCTATTCCAGTTCTCCAGTTCTGATGCTGGCAAGCTTCTTTCTGACTCCTGGTTCCACTCAGTTGATAGCTCTCTCCTACCTTGATCTTTTCTGCTGTTCACTCTTAGCTCCTCCTTAAGGTATCTTCCCTGTTTGACTCTTTTTATTGAGAATACCTGTGTATATCTGAGTGACTTGGGGAGGAGATATACTACTGTAGAGAACTATGAAGATAGATATGAAGATAGTGTCCCCAAGTCCAGCTGATAAATGTTGTACTGACAGGACCCACCTGGCCTCTGCAGGGAGTCTATTCAGACACTTTCCTGTAGCCAGGTACAGGTATTAAGGGATCATGTTTCAAAGAATGAGAGCCTGTAGCCATGAAGACAAGTCAAGAGATACCATCTCCACTTTACTAGGTAGGTTTACCCAAGCATGCAGATGCTGGCCCTCTGCTTCCAGCACCTCTCAATTGTTGTGGGGCAATACCAGTCCACTCCAGCTGAAAAAGCACCTGGTGAAGCACCCTAACTGACATGTACGACTGGGATCCCTTTGCTGCCTGTTACAGAGCTGTGGCAACGCAGTAGGCCTCTCTTCCAGATACCACTCCTCCTAAGCACCTGCTTCTGATAAACTGTAAAGTTTGTGTTGCTTCCCTATACTTCCTTTTCTATACTTGTCTCTCCTTTGGTATATAAATCTTCATTCTCCCAGGGTTATAGGAGCCTAAAGTTCCTTCCCTTGACAAAAATTAACTTTTAAATTGTTTGGCAAACCCATTTATATTAAGGTATAAAAACCCGGGCCTTGATTTAAAGAAATAAATGACAAAGTGTGGTATTTGAGGCATGAGTACACATTTAGGAAAGGTCTCAGTGGGAGCCCCTTGCCTCACATTCAGAGTTTTAAATTTAATCTATGTAAGGTCAGCACTGCTAGGTGAGAGTGTTAATTATGCAGTTGCCAATGATATACACATCTATTATTCATTTTTAGGCTATACGTACAATGGACAATGAGAGAGATCCTGGGTCAGTTCGTAGTCAACAGAAAGACCAAAATTAATTTTATTTCAGTGCGATAAAAATTTAATTAAGAAGATTTTTAAAATATGTCATTCCTAAGTAAAGCAACCACCCCAGTGGTGCCTGGCCCACAGTTGCCAGAGGATCTGATGCTTGTGTCTGGGGCCATGTGGGTGGGTGTTAAACAGCCCATATGGTATGATGTTCATTTCCTGTGTTCCAAGCAAACAGCAGGTGGACTGCCTTCTTACTGCCTTTTAACAGGCAAGTCAGCTAGAAAATCTAGAATGTGATGGGCAATGCAAGATCACAGAAAAAGTCAAAGGGCACTGAGAAAGAAATAAGTATGTCCTACATGCTGATGATGATAATAATATCATAACAGGGCAATATTTGAAAGTATTAAATATATTTGTATTTATAATTAACTCTAGTTCTTAAGTGACCTGTAATTCTCACATCAAGAGTCATGCAGTTTCTTATCATGTAGGGATTTAACCTTTCTGTCATCAGAGTTGAGCAGTGGAGCTTAATGGTATAAGGGAAGTTCCTGGAAACAAGAAGATAAAGGAGAAGGCCTATCCCAATCAGCACCTAAAAATCATGGACAAGAAAGGAGGAAAATGTCAAGGAAGCAGGCTGACAGATGAACTGCATTTGGCCGGAATGGCAGAGGGTTGGTACTTAAGTTGAATAAAAAACCAAAACAGAAGGAGTTTCGATCTACTCCCATTTTGAAACCCTGGAATAAGAATGAGACCTCCATGCAAGGCACTCTGCCAGCCTCTGGCAGAGGGTTAGAGTGGATGGGTTGAAGATAAATAGGAGAGGCAGGTAGTGCTCTTTGTTCCCTATGGTCTGTGAAAGGTATGCAGTGAATCTAGAAAGTTCCTGTGTGTGCCGGTGAGGAAATAGGGAGAGGCTGGGAAGATTGTTGGAATTGCAGAGGCCTAGAGTTGGGGAAAGAAGGTCTGCAAGCTCAGGACCTTTAATGGCTAGAGGCAATGTCAAGTCAGGCATGTAAAGGCAGCAATGGATACCATTGTTTACCAAAAGACCCAAAGGAACCAGTTTTCCTGCAATAGATGCCAGTGCAGTGACTAATCATCCATTCCATGGCGAGACAAATTAAGAAAGATTACAGGTAAATTCCCTCTGTCGCTAGGAAACCTCATAAGCTTTTACCCTATACAAAGAAATCTTTAAAAGAAAATTACATAGTGTGGAGGCAACAGTCTCATTATAAAGATGGACTTTAGACTGACTAAATATTTCCTTGAAAGGCTTTTAAAACCAAAATATAACATGGTTTCTTCCACCACCATGAGCCACACCCTGCTCTCCAGAAAAGGGTTAGGAGAAAAATCTATTAAAAGAAGTAGACCAGGTGCAGTGGCTCATGCCTGTAATCCCAGCACTTTGGGAGACCGAGGCAGGTGGATCACTTGAGGTCAGGAGTTCAAGACCAGCCTGACCAACATGATGAAACCCCATCTCTACTAAAAATACAAAAATTAGCCAGATGTGGTGACACACGCCTATAATCCCAGCAACTTGGGAGGCTGAGGCAGAAGAATTACTTGAACCTGGGAGTCGAGATAACGCCACTGTACTCCAGCCTGGACAACAGAACAAGATTCTGTTTGAAAAAAAAAAAAAAGGAAAAAAAAAGGAGCTACATTTTCTTTGCATATTTCAATAGAATATGTAAATTTGCTACCCTGTTATCAAATGAACATTTATTGAGTGTCAACAACATGCCAGGTATTGCACAAAATGTTAAATAAAACCTAATTTTATTTATTCCTGACTGTGGAGTAGGTATTATTCTTACTATTCTTATCCTCCTTTTACTGTTGAAGAACTTGAAGCACAGTATGATGAGGTAACTTTCTCTAAATCAATGATGGGATGAGGATCTGACCTCAAGTACTCTGGCGCAGAACCCATACTCTTAGATATATTCTCAAAACCCTTCTTATTACGTGTTATATAATTAGCAGAGTTTCCCACATAGATCTCTCTTATTTGACTAAGAAGAATTTTAAAATAATACTGTTTGATGATAAAAGGAGACTACCCAACAATATGGAAAGCATGAAATTATTTATACAAATTGTGTATTTTTATACACAGAGAGTTATCTGGAGTGACATTTGCCAAGAGATTGAGAATTGTTGTTCCTGAGGAGTAGGATTTAGAATGACTTTAAAATTTTTCTTTATTCTTTTTTGTTTAACTACAACGTATTCATTTATTTTTGAGATGGAGTCTTGCTCTGTCACCCAGGCTGGAGTGCAGTGGTGTGATCTCAGCTCACTGCAATCTCCGCCTCCCAGGTTCAAGTGATTCTCCTGCCTTAGCCTCCTGACTAGCTGGGACTACAGGCGTGTGCCACCATGCCTGGCTAATTTTTTTGTATTTTTAGTAGAGATGGGGTTTCACTGTATTGGCCAGGATGGTCTCGATCTCCTGACCTCGTAATCCACCCGCCTCAGTCTCCCAAAGTGCTGGGATTACAGGCGTGAGCCACTGTGCCCAGCCTTTAGCTACAATTTTTATATAATTACAGATTCACTTTATAAGCAGAATAATACAATGAGGCTTGTATTAGAAAAGAACTGGTTTCACTAAAATAACAAATCAGAAAACCTGCGCTTAACACGTGCAATTTTATTTCTTTTCTGCTGCAGGTCAGGCAGCTTCCTTTTGAATAGTAATTTGGCAGTCCAGTCTACTTCTATCTTATAATTCCACCATTTTAACCAGCGGTTTCTAGAGACACAGAGGCAGCGGATGAAAGAGTTGTAGAATTTACACCTGCTGTTAAATGCCTTCATTGGCCCAGAACAAGTTACATGGCCTCAATTAAATTCTAAAGGATGAGAATTGTGGTTTCTCATGTGCCCCAGAAGGCAAAAACTGGATATAGATAAACACAAGTAATCTCTATCACAATGTGATTTCCATTTTGAAGATCATTAAAATAGAGGATAGCCTCTAGAGTCAGGCTGCCTGGGTTCATCTCCCAGCTTAGACACTTATTGACTATGTGACTTTGAACAAGTTATTCACCCTCATTGTGCCTCAGTTTCCTCACCTGTCCAATGAGAATAACAGGGTTGCCATTCAGATTAAGTGAGATTGTATGTTGACAAGTACAATAGATTATGCACAAAGATGGCTATGATAGATCCTCCTGTTCCTATACACCTGTCCATTTGCAATGTGACTTTTCCACTCCTCCCATCAAAAGTTGGTGTTTTATTCCCCCATAGATCTAGATCACCTGGATCCTGTGATGTGCTTTGACCAACAGCATATGGTAGAAATGATATGTTTTCCAGGTCTAGAATACAAGTAGCTTGCAACGTCTCACACCTCTTGGAATTCTGCTCTGAAAGTCTCATGTGAAGAAGCCTGATCTAACCTACTGGCGGATGAAAGATCACATGGAAGAGAGACAAACTCCCAGCTGAAGCCCCCTCAGCTAACCAGTTGTAGCCATTTCCAATTGCCAGACATACAAGAGAGGACTAGTTAGGCCATCAGAGCTGACAGATAATTTGCAGTCACATGCATGATCCCAGGCAAGAAAAGCAGAAATACCATGCAGCTGAGTCCAGCCCAAATTGCTGATTCACAGAATTGTGAGCAAATAAAATGGTTGTTGTTTTAAGCCACTAAATTTAGGACGGTGTCTGGCTTAGCACAGTGCCTGGCACACAGTAAGTACTTACTAAATGTCAAATGTAATGGTGTTATCATTACTATCTTCATCTAATTTAAAGCTCATAATATTTCTATAAGGCAGATAGAGCAGGAATTTCTAATTTCATTTCATAGGTGGGGAAATAAAAGGCCAGAGATGGTAAATGGTTTGCCTGACATCACATAGTCTTTATGAAATCAAGTAAGCATTTACAATTTGATTTTATAAATTCCTCTCCTGCGCAGCCCTATTCTACAAAAACAAATCCCTTCATGAACAGAAACAATGAGCCACAGTGCAACGTATTTGCTCCTATAGTTTCCAAATTACTAATTTCCCATTGAAGTGCTTAAGCAGCCTCCCAGTACCTGTCTTTCCTGTTAATGGCCTTCATTCAGGACCTACAATGTCAAGTTGAACTTGTCAACTTGAGAAAAGTAAGTAAAGCAATTATTATTATTTTGAGACAAGTTCTCACTCTGTTGCCCAGGCTGGAGTATAACTGATGCAATCTCAACTCACTGCAGCCTTGAATTCCTGGGCTCAAGCAATCCTTCCACTTAAGCCTCCCAAGTACCTAGGACTACAGACACATGCCACCACACCCGGCCAATTTACGTCTTTTTTTTGTAGCGATGGAGTCTCTTTTTTCTGCCCAGGCTGGTCTCAAGCTTCTGGCCTCAAGCAATCGTCCCGCCTCAGCCTCCCAAAGTGCTGGGATTATAGATGTGATCCATAGTGCCCGGCCTGTAATTTTTGTTTTAATGTAAAGGAAAATAATTTACTTGGTAGAGGCTTGGAAAAGAGATCTTCTTTTTGTAATCAGAAGTGAGATTTACAGGGTATCCGTGTACCTGACTCAGTAGTGATCAAAATTTCCTAAGAATGATTCCTACCACTTTGGAAATGGATCCCACTGGCCTGTCAATCACATGTATTAACAAGTTCCAAAATCCGCCATTTTCCCACCCATTCCTGCAGGAATTTTTTTTTTTAGTCATATATGTATCTCAGTGAGTTTTAAAGGTTCTTGCTCTCTTACAGTTAAATGATGAGTTCTATCCCACTGAGCCAGCAGAGATCCATTTTTTTCTTTTTTTTTGGCAAACATTTCTAATCTTTCTCTCTACACCAAAGTAGGCCTTCAAACATAATTAGTTTATCTCTTTCCTTCATTTTCCCATATCCAATTCATAAGCAAATGTCTGGCTTTATCTGCAAACCTACACTGAGTATAAGCACTTCTCACCAACTCTACTGTCAAAGCATCTAGTCTAAGTTATCAATATGTTGTTTTTTTCTATGACTGCATTTATCAGAGGACAGGAAATGTGTTATAAAAAAGAATCCAGACATATAAGGAATTCAAACAACTCAATAGTTAAAAAAAAGCAGTAATTTTAAAATAGGCAAAAGACTTTAATAGACATTCAAAGACATACAAATAGCCAACACACATATGAAAAAATGCTAAACATCATTGATCATTAGGGAAATGCAAATCAAAAGCACAATGAGCTATCACCTTACTCCAGTTAGAATGGCTACTATGAAAAAGACAAAAGATAACAAATATTGGAAAATGTAGAGAGAGAATTGGTAAGAATGTAAATTAGTACAGCCATTATGGAAAGCAGTATGGAGGATCCTTAAAAAAATTAAAAAGAGAACTACCATATAATTTAGCAATTCCACTGTTTGATATATATCCAAAAGAAATGAAATAAGTACATTCAAGAGATATCTGCACTCCTATGTTTATCGCAGCACTATTCACAATAGCCAATATACAAAATCAGCCTAATTATCTACCAACAGACCAACAGATAAAGAAAATGTGGTATAGATACACAACTGAATACTATTTAGCCTTAAAAAAGAATGGAATCCTATCATTTGCAACAACACGGATGGACCTGGAAGACATCATGGTAAGTGAAATAAACCAGACACAGAAAGACAAATACCACATGATCTCACTCATATGTGGAATCTAAACAGCTGATGTCACAGAAATAGAGAATAGAACAGTGGTTACCAGAGACTAGGGAGAGGAAGGTGGACGGGAGAATGCAGAAAGATTGGTCAACGGGTACAAATTTATAATTAGCTATGAGGAATAGGTTGTGGTGTGCTATTATTGCATAGTAGTGCGATATTTATTTTAAAATACCTAGAAGAATTTTGAATGTTACCACTACAAAGAAATGATTAATGTCTGAAGTGACAAATGTGCTCCTTACCCGATTTGATCATTACACAATGTATACATCTATAGAAACATCACATTGTACCCCATGAATATGTATAATTGTTGTGTGTCAATTAAAAATTCTAAAAAAGAAAAATAGTTTGGGATGCTTAAATGCAAAGATTACTTGCAGTTTTCAACTGAATGATCCATACAATATAAATAAACTCTTCATGGTTACATGCTTCTCAAACCAGAAGAGTTTAAAAGAACAGCTTTTAAAATAACAAATATGATTTTGTCCTTTTGCTACTGTGTTTTCCTTCTCATGACACTGAGGAACATTATAATGGCAGCAGCAACTAAGCTGTATCAATAACGTTGTTCCTTTAAATAAATCTATGAAGACAATACAGACATTCATTAAGAACAAAATAAAACAATGAGATGAAAGGTCTGAAATAATGTTCAGTGAAAACTTAATTGGTATTTTATCTTCATACTGGAATGCATGCAAATGATAGGGATCAAAAGAAATCAAAACATGAAAACCTTTTTAAAGGAAATAAGGCTGTGGGTTGATTTTTCACTATTTTCCCTCACTATTGTATAGTAGGTAAGAACTAAATAAAACCAAGGGGCGCCAGGGAGCGGGAAGAATGTACCTGGCTGGTGTGGTTAAGAGTTTTTCTGGGAAGGTGTGAGAGCTGCAGAAATTATTATTATTATTATTTTATTTTATTTTTTATTGCACATCACTCCTTTATTATACTGATCTGGAAAAAGGATTTAGTACAGTTATGCTCAGGTGAACACTGGACCCATGTGGCAGAGCCAAGCAACTAGAACATGATTCAGAAATCAGTGAAAGACACACTTGGACAGGACCAAGGGGCATTTCACTGCCATGAAACAAGGCAGGAAGGGACTCTAACACACCCAGCAGGAAGCACTCCTGCCCTTAAGAGGTCAAGGAACTGATCCCATACTGGTATGAGGAATGGCTTATTTTCTGATGACATGTGGGACTATTTCAACCGCCACAAGAAACCCCAGAAGGGTTATTGTTTTGTATTATTTATATATACTAAACTTTTTAAATAAAAGTAAATGTAACACATAACTAAATTCAGGATTAATCCCAAACTTCTAGAGCCAGGTCCTCTAGGGTCAGGGAGGAAACAGTTGTCACATCACCATGCAGGTTACATTCATGTTCCACTGGAATGACTAGAGCACCCAGGCAGTGGCCTGACTGCAGAAGAGCAGAGGACTGGCTCCTGGGGACAGACAGGCTCTGTTGCTTCTCCTCATTGGTCATGGCTTAGCATGGTTCCTCCCCACAAGTCCTTAGTAAACAAAGAACTCGCAAAAACCCAAGTTACTACCTTTAAACTGTTGTATAAGGGGAGCTTTTCCACAGCTTGGACTGAGAACCTATGCTCTAGAAGTGCTATTCTGACTAGATTGTAGGAAGGAAGTGGGTGCAGAAGACAAAATGCCTAAGATGAAAATGGGAGCCACCGGTCCCCATCTGCAGCTACAACTCAAGATGTCTACAGATGTGGTCAGTGTGACATGTGCAGGTGGGAGGGGCAGAGGGACAAGACGGGCAGGAAGGGTGTTCCTGGGGACAGTATCCTCCCCGCTGGCCTTCACTTCTTGGCCTTGCCCTGGGCGGCCACAGCTTCCATGGCTTTGCGCACTATCTCTTCATCCCCCAGGAACTGCATGGGCTTGATAGGCTTCAAGTTCTTGTCCAGCTCATAGACAATGGGAATACCAGTCGGCAGGCTCAGCTCCATGATAGCCTCTTCAGAGAGGCCCTCCAGATGCTTGACAATGCCCGGGAGGCTGTTGCCATGGGCTGCAATCAGTACACGTTTCCCCTCCTTGATCTGGGGAACTATTTCTTCATTCCAGAAGGTCAGAGCTCTGGCAATAGTGTCCTTCAGACTCTCACAGGAGGGTAACTGATCTTCTGTGAGGTCTGCATACCTGCGTTCCTTACTGATGTTGCTGTAGAAAGGGTGGTCGGGTTCCATGGGAGGTGGTGGGACATCATAGGAGCGCCTCCAGATCTTCACCTTGGCCTCACCATGCTTTGCAGCAGTTTCTGCTTTATTGAGACCGGTTAGACCCCCATAGTGCCGCTCATTGAGGCGCCAAGTCCTCACCACTGGCAGCCACAACTGATCAATGGCATCTAGCACTGTCCAGAGGGTCCGGATAGCTGTCTTCTGTACTGAGATGAAGCAGACGTCAAACTCATAGCCAGCATCTCGCAGCGCCTGCCCGCCGCACTTCGCCTCCTCGTGGCCCGTGGCCCGCCGGGCTCAGGTCGGCGTAGTACCAGCCGCTGAAGCGGTTCTCCAGGTTCCATGCGCTCTCGCGGTGCAGGATCAGCACCAGTTTGTAGGCGGCCATGGCGACGGGCTGGGGATGCGGCACCGACTGCGGTTCGCAGATTCCGGAGTCGAGCTGCAGAAATTATTTACCCTGTCCTTCTCTTTTTCTCTAAGACTCTGTGATTTTTCTCACTAGTGGCAAAAGGAATAACCTCTGGTGAGAATGAAATGATGAAGGGTCTTTGAAATTCTGTACTCTCTGAACACAGTGAATGTGAATGAAAGATCTCAGGAAGAGTTTTCAAAAGGCTTATTGCTCAATCACCAGCCTTTGCGAGGAGTTGTGGATTGACTGCTGTCTGCAGTAAGGTCACCAGAAACTGCCATAGCTCTTAAGGCAAGCACATGCTGATAATGACAAGCTGCTGAGACTCAAGGCTATGTTTTAGCCCCAACCCCAGCGCAGACTCACCACGAAGCTCTTTGATTTCCAGACAGAGCTTTCATGAGGACACACCGCACTTAACTAAACCCTTGACCTAATAGACCTATACTGAAGATGAAACCCCAAAGGTAGCCAAGGGATTTGGTATTTTAGTCATGTTCTTTCATACCTTAGTACTTTTAAGGTAAGCTGACACAGAGGTGGCCATGAAATGGTTAAATAACAAATTCCCTGACTTCTGTAGTCAGTGAGAAATATCCTGGAGAGAGTGTCATAGGGTCAAAAGCCTCTTTGCAAAAAGGAAAACATTTCAAGTCACAGATTCATTCTTTTATTTCTATTCATTCATTCATTTTCTTCAATAAACATTTAGGACGCTCCTACTGTTTGCCAATAACTCAACAGAGCTCTGGAGAAAGAGACAAATTCAATGTGGCCTTTTGACTAGCGAGAATTCCCCCACACTTCTGATAACAGACAAGCCCTTCCTCAGCACCACAGGTTAGCCAACCACAGTATTCCATCCCTCTGGCTTCAGTCAGAACCTTTCCTCCAGGAATTTTCCTCCAGAACTATCAGGAAGGACTCCCACTTATCCCTGGAGATGCAATTTTGGAAACCTAGTACCCCTGGGGACGCCATTTTGGAAACCTATCTATCTTGGAGGAACAGTGCCCACAGGAGTGAAGCCACCACACAGATGGAAACACAGGAGGAAGGAAGGGAAACGGAGAGGAAAAAGGAGGAGTAAGAAGAAAGAAGGGGGAAGGGAAAAGAAGATAAGAAGGATACCACTCAGCATTGTTTGCTTGGATCCAGTCCTGCCACAAGCCAATACCACTACCACCCTTTTTTTAAAATCAATTTTGTGACCCTGAGGCAATAATTCTTGCCCTCCTCCTATGCATACTTTTCACTACACTGATTTTAACTACCTGGAACTGAGAACATTTAGATAAAAATCAGAGAATTTGAGATCAATTTAGTAGCACAGCAACCACACACATAAAGAATTTGCAAAAAAAAAAAAAAAAATGACGAAGCATAAATACAATACACTATCATGGTACAAAAAAAGAAAGATCAACTCAGCTTAGACACTTTATAGTTCATCAGCCAGAGGTCAGCTTATTCTTGTTTTTTAAGGGATGTGGCCTATAACTACATCACAGAAAAAACAAACATGTAGGCGTCCTCTTAAGAAAGGCCTTGTGACACTGGAGGTAAGTTTGGAAGAATATCAATCTGTCAACCTGAGGAATTGGGAAAGATGCAAGTAGATAAAAACAGAACTGTGGTCCAACAGATGTGGTATATTTGGTATGGTAGATTAGATACATCCACAAATTCTTTGCTGCCCCTCCTAGTAAGAGGCATGGCCTAATTCCTCTCTCCTTGAAAATACACTGACATTTAGTGACATTTTATTAAATCTGTACCCTTTCATACCCATCCTTTTCATGTGGTGAAATGAAAAATACAGCACTTCTGCTGTCTCAGCACATTTTCAAGATATTCTAAGAAATGTCTTGAAAATCTATAAAACAGAAAGTAAATTAGTGGTTGCCTAGGGTTAGGGGTTAGAAATGGGAGTGATTGCAAACGGATGTGAGATTTCTGTTTGGGGTGATGGAAATGTTCTAAAATTAGGTTATGGGAATGGTTGCACAACTCTGAGAATATACTAAAAAAACACTGAATTATATACTTTAAATAGGTAAATTTTATGACATGTGAATTACATCTCAATACAGCTATTAAAAACTTAGATGAAACAAATTCCTTGAAAAACACAATTTAACAAAACTAATACAGAAGGAAATAGAAAATCTGAATGAAATTAAATATCAATGAAATTGAATCCTTCATTTAAAAATCCTTCCCACAAAGTAAATTTCAAATCAAAATGGCTTCAATGATGAATTCTGAACATTTAAGTAAAAAATAATACCAATCTTACAGAAAACTTTTTCAGAGACTTGAAAAGAAGAGAGTATCATTTCCAACTAATTTTATAAGATCAGCATAACCTCGAAGCTTCCTTCTATTCCAAGATTACTGAGAGTTCGTAAAGAAGTATTAAATTTTATGTAAAATGTTTCTGTATCTATTGAAATGATTTTCAATAAGATTTTCAATAAGAAAAGATATATATATCTTTTCTCCTTTATATAAAAGGATAATATGACCAAGTGGGATTTATGCCAGGAGTGCAATCTTGGGATAAGCATAAAAAGGACAAATTGTAAAAGATTGTTAAATTATACTTCACTAAAATTAAGAATTTCTGTTCATCAAAAGATACCGTTCAGAGAAGGAAAAGACAAACCACTGACTGAGAGAAGGTATTTGCCATCATCCAGTGGTGTACCAAGAGCAAGGTAATGGGAAAGTCTGCCTTGCATGCAGACAGTAAAAGGGTTTATTGTCTGACAATGTAAAAGCAATACTAAGACTCACTGAAAGTCAATCTGCACTTGATTATTATCATGCACTGGAAATTCTAAACATTGTCATAATAAAATATTCATCTAGAAAAAATATCTTTTATTAGTTTAAGTTCTAAATGAAAGTATGATCTACAGATCTGGAGTAATCCAAGATCTTTTCAGAGAGTCCATGGAGTCAGAATATTTTCATAACTAAAATATTGTTTTCCTTTTTCATTGTGTTGACTGTGTGAGCTGATGGTTCAAAACAATGGTGACTAAATCTACTTGTTCCTTAGCAGGAAACAAGGCAGTGGCACAGATTAGACTAGTACACAATGTATTCTTCACCACTACACACTAACAGTTAACAACAATAAGAAAAACCTAGTTTTACTTAAGAAATACATGTAATGAAGCAGTAAACATTTTATTATCATTTAACTTTTTATGGCCAGGTGTGGTGGCTCATGCCTGTAATCCCAGCACTTTGGGAGGCCAAGGCGGGTGGATCACCTGAGGTTGGGAGTTTGAGACCAGCCTGACCAACATGGAGAAACCCCGTCTTTACTAAAAGTACAAAATTAGCTGGGCGTGGTGGCACATGCCTGTAATCCCAGCTACTAGGGAGGCTGAGGCAGGAGAATTGCTAGAACCTGGGAGGCAGAGGTTGCAGTGAGCTGAGATTGCACCATTGCACTCCAGCCTAGGCAATAAGAGTGAAACTCCATCTCAAAAAAAAAAAAATTATTATCATTTAACTTTTAATTAAAATTGCAATTAAAATTTAAAAATTTACTAAAACATTTAACTTTATTAACTCCTAAATGTTCTTACCACCAAAAAATGCCTCTGTGAGGTGATGAAAATGTTAATTAGCTTGACTGTGGTAATCCTTTCACAATGTACCATTATATATAATTTTTTAATCAACTATACCTCAAGCTAGAAAAAAATGACTTAATAAACTTTAAAATAAAAGATTTTATTAAATATGGACCTTAGCATACCCATCTTTTTTACGTGATGACATGGGGAAAAAAGCAGTTCTGTTGTCTCAAGGAAAAGCACTTTTTGATTATTTGACTGTGAGCTAATCTAGCCACTTTTTTTTTCTTTTATGGAACACAGCTTGGCTTAAAACAAAAAATACCAACTGATAGGCTGCAGTTATTCAGACTTAGTTATTTAGCAGAAATTTTCTTTAAAATGATCAAAGTAAGCCTGGTACTTCAAGGAAAAGAGCTAAAATATCTGTTATCTAAAAGTTGAGCTTTCAAACCTAAATTGCACGTTGGAAACTTGTATCTGCTACTGTGAGCTTTCACAAAAGCTGCCATGAGCTTGAAAACTCTTCTGATGAGATTGCTGATGATATTAATAAATGTAGTGTTTTTGCTATTATAAAATGAAATGTGTCTATCAAAAGTATTTTAGAGAATCTCTCAATTCTATCTGAAATGATGTTATTCTGATAATAAAGCTCAGATCTGCAACTTTAATGTTATACATTCTTCACTTCAATAAAATTAATGACTGGTTTTTCCTGACAATTTATAGGAACGGTATCTTTCATCATACCACCCACATTATCCTCCAATACCTGCAATACTTTTCTTTAGTAACTGTATTTCTGATAAGATTATGATTTGATGGGAAACAATTGAAAATATAGCTGATCTAATCAAATTGAGTCAGCTTGCTATTGCTCTCAGGTGTTGCTTATCTTCACGAATGATTAGTATCTATTGACTTTGTTCTTAGGTGATTTTAAATCGTTTCAGTTCTCTTCTGCATGAACTATAGCTTCACATCATGGATGCACATAGTAACTGCATTCTCAGAAGATTTATGCAATTAACCAACTGATGCAAGTTTTCTTTTTCTTGAAACTTTTTAGAAGATGACAATATTTCTCTGGATTCAGTTCTAGCTGAGTCAGAGAACCCTGAACTCACACAAACTCAAACCCTCATACAAACATAAACGTTGCTTTGTATTTATCCCAAAAAACAAATACTTGGCCGGGTGCGGTGGCTCACGCCTGTAATCCCAGCACTTTGGGAGGCTGACATGGGCGGATCACGAGGTCAGGAGTTCAAGACCAGCCTGGCTAACACGGTGAAACACCGTCTCTACTAAAAATAAAATTAGCTGGGCGTGGTGGCGGGCACCTGTAATCCCAGCTACTCGGGAGGCTGAGGCAGGAGAATTGCTTAAAATTGGAAGACGGAGGTCGCAGTGAGCCAAGATTGTACCACTGCACTCCAGCCGGGGCAACAAGAGTGAAACTCCATCTCAAAACAAAAAAACAAAAAAACAAAAACAAAACAAAACAAAAAAAATACCTTATGGTCTGGGTAGGAGTACCTATAGGAAATTACTGAAGTTATTGTGTAAAAATTCTGCTTTAGTCATCCTCGAGGATTACTTTAACTCTTTTATCTGTGAAATTATCTTAAGCATTCTTAACATGTTAAATCACAGGATTTTAGCTCAGATTTCCAAAGAGTCATATTTTTTGGTCCATAGTGAGTATAAATTTACGGTTGTATTTGCGTTCTGATTCTCCGATATTTGGCTATCTGTGAGTGCCACTCTTGTGAGATTATAAAACACCCACTAAATAGGAGCAAGGATAACCAGTTCTACCAACAACATTACCAACCAAATCTCCCCACTTCTTTTTTTCGGACTTTCCTTTCGCTTTCAGCCTATTAAACTCTAAAGCAGAGATTTAACATTTCCCTATTATTCTGCTTTGCCTCACGTACTGAAATGACCACACAGCACTCCATTGGATCTTTTCAGTTGTTCATGAATTAAAATAATGCCCACATTTTACAGTTTTTGGAATAGTCTCAGCAATGCATCTGTAGTTTCAGGACCTGTATTTACAAGATCAAGATACTTTTAGGTGTTTCAAAAATAGCTGTTTTTTTGTTTTTTGGTTTGTGTTTTGTGGGTTTGGGGCTTTGTGTTTTTATTTTATTTTTTGCATGGAATACTACACAGCCATAAAAAAGGATGAGTTCATGTCCTTTGCAGGGACATGGATGAAGCTGGAAACCATCATTCTCAGCAAACTAACACAGGAACAGGAAACTAAACACTGCATCTTCTCACTCATAAGTGGGAGTTGAACAATGAGAACACATGGACACAGAGAGGGGAACATCACACGCCGGGGCCTGTCGGGGGCTGGGGGGCCAGGAGAGGTATAGCATTAGGAGAAATACCTAATGTAGATGACGGGTTGATGAGTGCAGCAAACCACCATGGCACATGTATACCTAGGTAACAAATCTGCACATTCTGCACGTGTATCCAATAACTTAAAGTATAGTAAAAA
>NW_016816905.1:2389632-2398715 GCF_001698545.2 Rhinopithecus bieti
AGGGTGGTCTCGATCTCCTGACCTCGTGATCCGCCCGTCTCGGCCTCCCAAAGTGCTGGGATTACAGGCTTGAGCCACCGCGCCCGGCCGAGTTTTAATTTCTAATAGGGTAAATATCAATAGATTTAACCAACATAAACAAAACCAAAGAGTTCAGTAATTTACAAGAGTAGAATGATGTTCTAAGACCAAAAAGTTTAAGCACTGCTGTTTTAAACAACTATTATTGTTGAGTTTTAGTAATACATGTAATTATCAAATTAGTACGTTATTACTTACTCTGTAACAAGCATTTTATTATTTGCATATGTTAATTCGGAGGACTCTACTTCTACAGTTAGCTCAATTACACACAGACATGGCTTCATTTGAAAAAGTTCATAACGATCGACAGTCGAGCTTGCTTGACACATTGTTCTTCTTCCCACCTCTGTGGTACTACACACTCCAGCATTTAAACAGTGAATTCAAAATAAAACAATGAGAAAAGTGATTGTAAAAACAAACAGAACACAGGTTACTTCAATTCTGTCATTCAATGTGACTATTTGAGCTTTTATTTCTGTTTAAATTTTAAAATAATTAAATAGTGTTAACTGTGAATTGTAATTGTTTTAGTAAGAGTAAATTTAGTTCCTACATGAAATATTTTGCTAAATTTTAATAGAATCTATAAAATGGAATATATTCTTTTAAAATTGTTCAATTTTAAGCTAAAATATTAAGAAAACAATTTTACTGATTATTACATGATTATTAAACAATAATTTTTATAGAGGGGGGAGGTTAACAAAAGATCCTCTTGGGGTGTCATATACACATGTTACCATAATAAATGGTAACATGTGGGATGTTTTCTCCCTGAGTTCAGCATCAAGAACTTCTTATTGTTGTTGTATTTAATTGAGACGGAGTCTCACTCTGTCACTCAGGCTGGAGTGCAGTGGCATGATCTTGGCTTACTGCAGCCTCAGCCTCCTAGACTCAAGCAATCCTTCCACTTCAGCCTCCCAAGTAGCTGGGACTATAGGTGATGCCACCATGCCAGGATAGTTTTTGTATTTTTAGTAGAAAGGAGGTTTCACCATGTTGTCCAGGCCAGTCCCAAATTCCTGGGATCAAGTGATCCGCTCACCCTGGCCTCCCAAAGTGCTAGGAAGGATTTGTTTTTCAAGGATGGCTATAGCACCTTTATTCATCTGTCCTCTTTTGTGTCTGACTTTTTTTCACTCAAAATTATGACTGTGAAATTCATCCATGTTGTTACATGTACCAAGTAATTAATTTTATTTAATCCTGTCAATCTGGTATCATTTTTCACAACCCTGCTTATGTCATCTCTTCAGTGAAGTCCCCTCAACTCCTTAGGCAATTATAACATTTTGTAAAGCACTTTTCACATTGAAGCTAGCCTATCATCTCTTTTGAGCTAGACAGCTGGGGAACCCGTCTCCTAGTCTAAGGCTTGACACATAACAGTATCTCCTTTATTGTATTAGGGTTCTCCAGAAAAACAGAATGATATATGTATGTATATACATATACACATGTATACACACACACATACAAACACACACACACACACACACACACACACACACACGTGTTTCAGTTCAAGGTAGGAAAAATCCGAGGTCCTAGCTCAAAAGCAGTCAGGCAGGAGAAATTCCCTCTTATTCAGCCTTTTTGTTCTATTTAGGCCTTCAACTAATTGGATGAGGCCTACCAACATTAGAGAAGGTAACCTGTTGTACTCAGTCTATTGATTCAAATGTTAAACTCATCCAAAAGCACCCTCACAGAAAGACCCAGAGTAATATCTGACCAAATATCTGGGTGCCAAATAGGCCACTCAAAGTGATACATTAAAATTAACCATCACAGCCCGGCGCAGTGGCTCACGCCCATAATCCCAACACTTTGGGAGGCTGAGGCAGGCAGATTGCCTGAGCTCAGGAATTCGCAACCAGCCTGGGCACCACGGTAAAATGCTGTCTCTACTAAAATACAAAACATGAGCTGGGCATGGCAGCATGTGCTTGTAGTCCCCAGCTACTTGGGAGACTGAGGCAGGAGAATTGCTTGAACCCATGAGGCGGAGGTTGCAGTGAGCAGAGATCGCGACACTGCACTCCAGCCTTGGTGACAGAGCAAGACTTCATCTCAAAAAATATAAATAAATAAATAAATAAATAAATAAATAAATAAAATAACCATCACATTTGTTAATATTTGTTAACTAACTTGGTCTTTCCATCAGTATCTCAGGAAATAAATAGACATGTCATATTTACAAAGTAGAATAAAATAAGGGCTAATGAGGGGTATACAGAATTCAAGTTTCACTCCATCTAAAAATTGACTTCTTATCTGAGGAGCAAAACATAAATAAAATTTTGATAGGAGAGGACTTGTGTAGTGGGGACACGATTGTATGGAGGCAGCTTCAGCACAGCAGGTTCTTCCCCAGTTTAGATTCAGATCACAATTGGAAAGCAGCCTTTGACCAAAGAAGGTTTCTGAGATGGATGCTCAGATAACTAAATGCCCAGAATGTTCCCCAACCTGGGGGCAATTTTAAAAATTTTCCAGTGCTGGAATATTTTCTGTTGTTGTCCTCAGGGATCAGTCTTGGCTATGAGTTAGTTACCATGGAGACCAACTAAGTCTTATGTTTTTCCCTTAGCATTGTTTAAGAAAATCCAGACAGGTACCTATTGAGAAAATATTCTAATATGTGGCTTTATACCAAAACAGATGACTAGGTCCTTTGTAATAAAAAAAAAAAAAAAAAAAAAGGAAATGGCATTTGTACAACAATATGGGGCTACCATGCTCCAAAATGCAAAACTTGATAAGTGATTATACTCTATTCACACTGTATTTCACTTCCCTAATTTCCAAGTAAAAGTGTTTATTTTAGAAAATTTGAAAATAAGTTAAAACCCCAAAAGGAAATTTAAAATCACGTATAATCATTTTCTCCTTTTGTGGTGGAAAATAATATAAAGTAAAACATGTGTAAGCGTTTTCCTTTTCCCCTCCAATCTCGCCACCCCCATCTCTGAGATAGCCACCTTTATCAGTTTGGTCCTTATCAGTCTTGCCAATTTCTCTCCTGTTTATTCATTTATTGATTCAGCAAATACTTACTGGGTGAGCACCTTGAGCCAAACTTGATTCTAGACACTGGTATTTCATTGAATCCAATAAGATCCCTGTTCTCATGGATGTTTTATAAATTCTAGTGAGAGAAGACAAAAAGTAAATCAGTAGACAAATTAATAAACAGAAAAATACTGGCTAACAATAAGCATTATGCAGAAAATAAAAAGGTGCTATCATACCTGAGACTAAACTATGACAATAAAATCAGCCCTGTGAAGATTGAGGGAAGATATTGCAGGTGCAGAAAACAGTAGTAAAAAGGCCTTAAAGTAGATAAAGAAGGCCAGTGTGTGTAGCTCTATAGTATGGTAGGAGTAGAGGGAGTAAGCAAGAGAGAGTTATGCGATGAGAGGTGAGCATGGGACAACTCATGGAGGGATTTGGGGAAGGTAAGTATTGAAAAAGTCTGGTTTCGGCCGGGCACGGTGGTTCACACCTGTAATCCCAGCACTTTGGGAGGCCGAAGCGGGTGGATCACCTGAGGTCAGAAGTTCAAGACCAGCCCGGTCAACATGGTGAAACCCCGTCTCTACTAAATATACAAAACTTAGCCAGGTGTAGTGGCAGGTGCCTGTAATCCCAGCTACTTGGGAGGCTAAGGCAGGAGAATCACTTGAACCTGGGAGGCGGAGGTTGCAGTGAGCCGAGATCATGCCATTGCACTCCAGCCTGGACAACAAGAGTGAAACTTCATCTCAAAAAAAAAAGAAAAAGAAAAAGTCTGGTTTCTAAGTGCAAGAGAAAGCCACTGAAGAGTATTAACAGGGGAGGAATATGCTCTGATTTATATTTTTCACATTTTCACTCTGGCTTGACTGTGGAAAATAGATTTTGGGCAGAGATTTCCAGCATGAGATCCATAGACACTCCTAAGACATTCGTAGATAGAATTCAGGAACTTCATTACCTTGAATGGGAGAAACTTACCTGGCGAGCCCCTCAAAGAAGAAAAAAATCTCAGAATTATTCTATTTGTCAACCCTACAATTCATCTTCCCAAAATAGCTAAATAATTATCTCTGGCTTTAGGAGGGTAGCGGGATCCTCAATTATGATAGCAAGATTCTTCCTTTTTCTGTTTCTTCTCTATAATTGTGTTTAAAACTAAATCCTATTGGAGGCCTACTTGCATAAAGGACTTATACAAAGAGAAACCTAGGCTTATGGAAGGTGACCAGATTGAGAGTAACTTGGGGGGTTAGGGTAAGAGTCCCCACAACTTGAACCTAGCACCTCCATAGCCCACCCCATCTTATCTGTGATTTTGGCTCCCTGCTGCCAACAGCAAAAGGAAAGCAGAAGTAAAAAAATACCTTGGAATAGGGCAGGAGAATGAGGCTTAGAACGCACATCTCGAGAGAAAGAATCAAATGTTACTTGAAACTGTTTAGCAGTATTTCCCAAACATGAGCACTTGTGAAAAACAAATTCCTCAGCTCCACCCTAGACACATTAACTTAGAGTTTCTAAAGCTGGGACCCAAGAATCATTGCTAGCAATTATAATGGTCAGCCAGTTTGGACAACACGGAATATCTGTGGGGAAAGAAATCTAGAAGAACCCGTGGAGCACAATACTCAACAGGTTCAGACTCGAGAAAGTACAATTTGACTCTCATAGCTCTCACATGTGGTTTCTGGTTTACATAATTATGGGCATCTTCACTGGCAGGTTATTAGAAGGGTGACTAGGATATTCATACACTAAACAATTTATATTAAATGAAACTGCTGAGATTACTGACATTGAAAAAGAGAATGACTTATTTATCTCCCGTTGTACCCTTCAAGATGTAAAATTATTTCCTTTCATGCTGCCAGAACAAGTGGACTCCATTTGGTGTTGCCCAAGACCAAACAATTTATTAAATGACACTTGGAAACCCTAATAAAAGTGATTAATATGTGTGCACTCCAAGCTCTGAGTACATTTTTTTTTTTTTTTTTTTTTTTTGAGCGGAGTCTCGCTCTGTCGCGCCGGACTGGAGTGCAGTGGCCCAGATTCAGCTCGCACTGCAAGCTCGCGCTCCCGAGTTTACGCATTCTCCTGCCTCAGCTCCCCAGTTAGCTGGGACTCACAGGCGCCGCACTTCGCCCGGCCTAGTCTTTTGTATTTTTAGTAGAGACGGGGTTTCACGCGTGTTAGCAAGGATGGTCTCGATCTCCTGACCTCGTGATCCGCCGTGCTCCCCAAAGTACATTTTTCAGATAATCTATTGTTTCTACATTCAGAGAACTGACTATGTGCTTGTGTGTGTATACGTGTGGCCAGGTATGGTGGCTCTTGCCTGTAATCCCAGCTCTGTGGGAGGCCAAGGTGGATGGATCACTTGAGGTCAGGAGTTCGAGACCAGTCTGGCCAACATGGTGAAACCCCATCTGTACTAAATATACAAAAATTATCCAGGTATGGTGGTGGGTGCCGTAATCCCAGCTACTTGGGAGGCTGAGGCAGGAGAATTGCTTAAACCCAGGAGGCGGAGGTTGCAGTGAGCCAAAATGGCACCACTGCATTCCAGCCTGGGCAACAGAGTAAGACTCCATCTCAGACAACAACAACAACAAAACAAATGTGCACATATGTGCATGCAAACTTTTTGTAGAAGGAGGGTTCTTTTTTTTCAATAGAATTACAGAATATTAGAGAATTAGAATTGGCGGTATCATCTAGTCACCTGACTTTAAATACTATTTATATACTTCCAGCTCCAAATTCACATCTCTAGCTCTAACCTTTCCCTGATCCTCAGATTCTTATACCCAACGGTTAACTTGACATCAACACTTACTTTAATATACATCTAAAAGTTTACAAGACTAAAACTAAACTTTGGATTCTCAACTAATGGTAGCAAAGCTCTTGCTTTTTCATTTTTTCCTCCAAGACCATGTTTAAATCTAAACATGGCTTCCTATTGGAAGCCAACTCATTTAAAGGACTTCTACAAAGAAAAACCTAACCTTATGAAAAAAGCCTAGGCTTATGGCAAATAAGGCGTCCCCTTTTTTTCCCATCTCATTTTATAGCAACTCCTTTTTCCCAGGTGCTCGATCATCCTTAATTCTTGTTTCTCTCCCATTCCTCATCCAAATCCTTTAAGCAGCCCTTTCTTTCTTTTGTTTTCTTTTTTTGTTTGTTTTGTTTTTGAGACAGAGTCTCACTCTGTCATCTAGGCTGCAGTGCGTTGGTGGCGTGATCACCGCTCACTGCAACCTTGACCTCCTGGGCTCAGGTGATTCTTTCACCTCGGCCTCCTGGGTAGCTGGGAACACCCAGGATGCCTGTGCCACCACAACCAGCTAATTAACCAATCCTTTCTGCTTCCCCTTTAAAAATATATCCAGAATCCACCCACTTCTCAACACCTTCAGTGTAAACATCCCAAGCCTTCCCTGGATAAGTGTAGGAGGCTTCTAACTGGTCCCCTTTACTTCTACACTTGCCCCTCTTCCATCTACTTTTAACACAGCAGTGAAGGGTTCTTGATTGTTTTATTTTTATTATGAAAAATTTCAAACAAATACAAAAGAAAGGATAATAATGTGATAAAACTCCCATACCTTCTTATCATCAGCTTCAACAATTGTGGCCATTTATGTTTGATCTACATCGCTGTCTACTTTCTCCTCACCACAAAGGAGAGTGGGGTGGGGAAAAACGATTAAATGACTTTCTGTCTCATTCAAAACAAAATCCAAAATCGTTTCCATGGCATGCCAGTGCTCTCATGCTCCCTCTTGCTTAATCCCTCCCCATAAAATTAACTTCCTGGGTCTTTCTCAAACACATTAGGATGGTTCTGTCTCAGGGATCTTGCACTTTGTTTCCTGGAATTCACATTCCCCTAACCCCTAGATATTCCCCTACCAGGCATGTTCCCTCTCTTCCTTTAGGTCTTCACCTTGTTAATTTAAGTTTAGACTAAAGCTACCTTCTTATTTAAGTTTGGCCTGAAGTTCTCTCCATACATAATCTAACTGGATGTATAAACTGACTGTAACCTACTCTTGTACCAATTACAGGGTTTGGCCAATCATAGGCTGCCAACTATTAAAATCATGTTGACATAAGGCAAACACCAAGCAATAACCAATTCAGCTATTTCTAAACCTCACTTTCATCTTCGGCACGTAAATGTTGTCTTATCATGTGGCAGCCCCAGAGTCACTCTGAACCTGTTCTGGTTCTGTGGGCTGCACAGTTCATGAATCATTCTTTACTCAATTAAAGTTTGCTCAATTTAATTTGTCTGAAGTTTCCTCATAACAATTGCAGCATTTCCTACCGCCTGGTTTTGCTGACACAAGACAAACTTCAAATATTCCTCTGCCCTTTGAGATTCCTGCAAATTGGCTGCTAAGAGCCATAGTTTAAAAGTCTGCACTGTTCACTTTCTGGCTACTCATCCTTTTACATATATGTAAATTTCCATACAACACCTTATTCCTAACAAGATGCAACTACCTTTGGTAAAAGGCATTCTCACCCTTTCTCTGGGCTGAGTGATGTGCTCTCTGTTGCACCTAGACCAACTGGTGACCAACAAGCCCCCAAAAGCAAAGACAACAAAAACAAAAATGAATAAATGGGACCCAATTAAACAAAAAAGCTTCTGGACAGCAAAATAATTACCAGAGAAAATAAGTAACCAACAGAATAGGAAAAAATATTTGCAAACTATACTCCAATAAAGGACTAATATCCAAAATCTACTGGGCACTCAAAAAAAGTCAGCAAGGAAAAACCAATCCCATTAAAAAGTGAGCAAATGATATGAACAAACATTTCTCAAAAGAAGATATACAAATGGCCAACAAACATGAAAAAATGCTCAACATCACTAATCACCAGGGAAATGAAATGCAAATTAAACTCAACAGATACTATTTTGAAGAAGGAATACTTTCCAATCCTGCAGGAAGGTCAAAGCAACTCATTGTAAGCCAGGATAAGCACTCTGAATTTTATTAATAGTGTTGTACCATAACACGGTAAGACTTCAATAAATTTTTTTGTTAAAATTTATTTTAACAATAAAAATGGCTTGTGAATGTACTTAATGATACTGAAGTGTACCCTTTAAAATGGATAGAATGCTGTTTTACGTCATATGGGTTTACCATGTAACAAAATTTAAAAATGATCTTTTCAGCAGATCACATCCTTCAACCTCTGAGGCTTTCTCTGTCCCACCTGCACCTCAAGGATCCAGGTGAACAAGCCTGAGGCCAGCCAGGTCCCTTTTTGTACCTGTGCCTCTGAAGATGCTATCTGACTATCAGCCCTGTGTGTTTATTTACTCGTAGATGCAGTCATCTATTGACTCATCACTGTCTGATCTCAATACCCAGGAGAAGGCAGTTGCAGTGGGCAATGAAGCACTAGCATCTAGTCGTCTTTCCCAGCGTCCTCTGGGCCCGCGGTGTCTTCTGGAAGCAGTCGTCCTGGCACACCTGAAGAGTACACCTGCGCCTGCGCGGCTGTCAGCTCTGCTTTCTCGCACTGTGCTACTGCTAGAGGTGCAGGGTCAGCGGGAGACTGAGGCTCAGCTCTTGGTCTTACACCTCTCTAATCTTGCCTTTCTATGGAGCTCTGATTCCCTGTCTTACTCAGGCCTTCCTTCTCTTAAGGCTCTAGAACTCCAAGGCCAGCACCATCTTTTTACAGCATCCAAGCTCCATCCCTTGACAGTGGCTCTTCCCCCGCATCACCTAAGCCCCTCCTTGGACTCCCTTGGCCACTTTTCTAAGGATTCTCAACCCAAATACTTCACTCAAATAGGAAACTCAGGCTGATGCACTTGTGGTTTAAAATATTTTGAACACCTCTTCAAAAGAAGAGTCTTACTATCCTGCATATTCATGACTGAGAAATCCAGTGTAACTAAATAAGATCTTTAAAAAAAAAAAAAAAAA
>NW_016816905.1:2404491-2408361 GCF_001698545.2 Rhinopithecus bieti
CCTACTAGAGTTCATTAAAAGTTCAACTAGAGATACTGTCCTTGACTACTGGAGTTCATTAAAAGTGCAACTAGCTAGAGATACTGTCCTTGAGCCTTATCTATTCTTAGCATATTGTTTTCAATGGCCCCTGCAGTCATTAGAGAATATTTTTAGTAAAATGTGTACTATGAGAGGATTTCAAGGCATATGACAAATAGTGTCATAATGTTATTGATTGAGCTACAGAGCAGGGAATATACAACTCCTGAACAAGTACAACTAATGAATACTCAGCCCGGCACAGTGGCTCACACCTGTAATCCCAACACTTTGTGAAGCCAAGGTGGGAGGATTGCTTGAGGCCAGGAGTTTGAGACCAGCCTGGGCAACATAGTGGGACCCCAATCTCTACAAAAATTTTTAAAAATTAGCTGGGTGTGTTTGGTGGTACACACATGTACTTCTAGCCACTCAAGAGGCTGAGGTGGAAGGATCACGTGAGCCCAGGAGTTTGAGGCCGCAATAAGCCATGGTCGCACCACTGCCCTGCACTCCAGCCTGAGCAACAGAGCAAGACTCTGTCTCTAACAACAGCAACATTAACAACAAAGAATATTCCATGATTGGTTAACACTGAACACTTCCTATGGGCTAGTCATCAGACTAAATGATTTATATGCTTTAATTTAATACTCACTACAACTCTATGGAGTATCATTACTCTTTCTTTACCTTACAGGTAAGGAAGCTGAGGCACACATTCATTAAATAACTTTTCCATGGTCACATGGTAGTTAATCAATAGACACGGGAATTAAACTCCAGCAGATTAATATCAGTGCACTCCTCCTCAATGGCCATGTATACTGGCTCAACAGCAACCTGACTGGAGGACTTTGTCCTTATACGCTATTTCTGTTAATACTTTGGATGAAAATGTGGATGGCATGCTGGTCAAATTTAAGCATAATCCAAAGCAGGAAGAAGGAGATAATGTATTAGAGGACAGAATCGGGATTCAAAATTAGTTCATCAGGCTTGTTTGGTGCTAGAGTAGATAAAAACTAACGTTTTCAATTTAATGCAGGTTTCTCAACCTCGATGTTATTAACATTTGGGGCTGGATAATTTTTTCTTGTGAGGATCTGTCCAGCACATTGTAAGATGGTTAACAGCATCCCTGGCCTCTACCCACCAGATATTAGTGGCAGCTCCCAATTGCGACAAGCAAAAATGTCTCCAAACATTGCCAAATGTCACCAGGGAGGTAAAATTACTCCCAGATGAGAACAACTGACTTGGTCTTTACCACATATTATTTATAGTTAATTCTCACAACTGTGGTAAGAGGTAGGTAGATTGAAATTGAAGCCAAAGTTATCTGATTACCAGGTGGCATACTCTCATCAAGATGAAATTAAGAAGAGATGAATGTAAATTTCTGCACTTAGAGCCAAAACAAACCCCCAAACCAAAACAAAACACAACATAAACCCATGATACAGTCTGAATATGTGTCCCTACCTAAATCTCATGTTGGAATGTAATCCCCAATGTTGGAGGTGGGAAATTGTGAGAGGTCTTTGGATGCGGGTGGATCCCCCATGGATGGCTTGGCCCAGCGCCTTGGTGATAAGTGAGCTCTCACTCTGAGCTCACAGGAGATCTGGTTGTTTAAAAATGTGTAGCACTGGCCAGGCATGATGGCTCACACCTCTAATCCCAGCACTTTCGGAGGCCAAGGCGGGCAGATCTCCTAAGGTCAAGAGTTCAAAACCAGCCTGGCCAACATGGCAAAACCCCATATCTACTAAAAAATACCAAAAAAAAAAAAAAAAAATTAGCCCTGCGTAGTGGCAGGTGGCTGTAATCCCAGTTGCTCAGGAGGCTGAGGCGGGAGAATTGCTTGAACTCAGGAAGCGGAGGTTGCAGTGAGCTGAGATCATACCACTGCACTCCAGTCTGGGTGACAGTGTAAGACTCTGCTAAAAAAAGAAAAAAGAAAAAGGAAAAAAAAGAAAAAAAAAGTTAGCCGGGTGTGGTGGCATGCACCTGTAATCTCAGCTACTAGAGAGGCTGAGGCTGGAGAATCGCTTCAACCGGAGGTGGAGGTTGCAGTGAGCCAAGATCGTGCCATTGTACTCCAGCCTGTGCAACAAGAGTGAAATTCCATCAAAAAAAAAAAAAAAAAAAAAAGGGTGTCACCTCCCACCCCTGTACTCTTGCTTTCACCAGGTGAGAAGCCTGCTCCTGTTTCCCCTTCTGCCATGATTGCAAGTTTCCTGAGGCCTTCCCAGAAGCAGATGTCAGCACTATGTTTCCTGTACAGCCTGCAGAAACATGAGCCAATTACACCTCTTTTTAAACAATTTACCCAGTCTCAGATAATTTCTTTACGGCAGTGCAAGAATGGCCTAATACAACCCAGGATGACAGAAGTATTAGAGTTAGCACATATGGAAGAAAACACAAGTTTTAGATGAGTACAGACTAAATAATAGTAGCCAACATTTATGGAGGGCTTATGCTTTTTCAGATTCTGCTATGTGCTGTGTACACTAATTCATTTAATCCTCAGAAGTATCCCCATGAGATTTATTGTCCTTATTTTAAAGACGAGGAAAGTAAAGCTTAAGGAAGTAGCATTGCATAGACGCAGAGATAAGTGATGATGCCATGATTTGATTTCAAGCAGTCTAACTTCAGAGTCAGTTCTTTTGACTATTAAATAATACTTCTCACAAAAGATGCATATATTAATAGAAGGAATCATCACTGTAATGTGGCTGGGAGAAAAACACTAGTGCATATAAACAGAAATATAAATAAGAGAAGTTATAGTCCTCCCCTGCTTTGATGGTTAGGATGTACATAATACAGGCATATCAGGTGGAATTACACAGGTTCTTAAAAACCTGATCAGAGGCTGGGCATGGTGGCTCACACCTGTAATCCCAGCACTTTGAGAGGCGGTGGCGGGTGGATCACTAGGTCAGGAGCTTGAGACCACCCTGGCCAACATAGTAAAACCCCGTCTCTACTAAAAATGCAAAAATTAGCAGGGTGCAGTGGTGGTGGGCGCCTATAATCCCAGCTACTCGGGAGGCTGAGGCAGGAGAATTGCTTGAAACCGGGAGACAGAGGTTGCAGTGAGCTGAGATGGCGCCACTGCACTCCAGCCTGGGTGACAAAGCAAGACTGCGTCTCACCGGCTGGGAGAGGGGGAAAAAAAAAAGAACCTGATCAGATTGGTTTGAATCTACAGTACATACCTCACAAAAGGTCAAAGTCCTCCACGAGAATTCTGTAGATTCCGCTGTCTCTGGGCTCCTGTTGTACACAATTTGTTTGTATTTTCACTACATCAGCCCAGATCAGAAACTGAGCCTCCCTCTTTGGTTCACAAAACATACAACCTGACCAAAGCTTTCCAAAATATAGTAAACTTGATTATAAATTGTTATAGAATAAACACAGCAGCAAATTCTAAAAATCTCATAATAGACATTTGTGTACTGAAATCCCCTTAGGCAGAAAAACAGGACTTTCTTCTGAGTATGCCCCCCTTCCTCCTCTCACCCTCACCGCATCCTCTTAAACCATAAATTTTCTTTCCTCTGTTATGAAGAGCAATCAATTCTTCCCAAACTTCAAGAGTCCCTTGTTTTTCCAATGGAAAATTTAAGTATTTCTTACATTTGGAATAATAACTATGTTATTTTCTGGTGGCTAGACCAGCAATCCTCAACTAAGGGCAGTTTGTCCCACAGGAGACATTTGTAGATATTTTTGGTGTCAAATCAGGGGAAATGGGAGTGGTACTACTGGCATCCAGCCTTAAAGGCCAAGGATGCTACTAAGCAAGGTAGGATGCACAGGACAGCCACC
>NW_016816905.1:2410231-2412110 GCF_001698545.2 Rhinopithecus bieti
AAAATTATCCTACATAACTACAATACCATTATCACATGTAAAAAATTAATACTAATTCCTCTTTATTGTCCAATACACAGTCAACCTTCCAATTTCTCCGACAATCTCAAAAGTCTTCTACAGCTGTTTTTTTTCCTCCAAAGTAGGAAGCAATCAAGTTTCTCTACTGCATTTGGTTGTTATGTCTCTTTTTTTTTTTTTTTTTTTTTTTTTTTTTTTTTTTGAGACGGAGTCTCGCTCTGCCGCCCAGGCTGGAGCGCAGTGGCCGGATCTTAGCTTACTGCAAGATCCGCCTTACGCCATTCTCCTGCCTCAGCCTCCCGAGTAGCTGGAACTACAGGCGCCCGCCACCACGCCTGGCTAATTTTTTGTAGTTTTTAGTAGAGACGGGGTTTCACCGTGTTAGCCAGGATGGTCTCGATCTCCTGACCTCGTGATCCGGCCGTCTCGGCCTCCCAAAGTGCTGGGATTACAGGCTTGAGCCACCACGCCCGGCCTGTTATGTCTCTTAAATATCTTTTCATCTGGAAATTGCCCCACCTCTTCTTTGATGATGAGTATTTTAAGAGTCCAGGTAGTTGTGTTATAGAATATCTTACCTTCTGGATTTGATTTACTGTTTATGATGTGTTCAACTTGATACTCTTATCACCTTTATTTACCATAAACTGGAAATTACATCTAAAGACCTGCTTCAATTTGGGTTAAACATTTTGTCATACATATTTCATAGATGACACTGTGTAGTTCATATTGCATCCCATTAATAATCACACAATATTTCCCTATCCCATTACTTGTATTGCTAAATTAGGTGAGTTGGTTAAGATGATAACTGTTGGGCTGTTTCCTAGCAAAGATTTGGCAACGTGGTAATATCCCTTTTCCCAACAACCTTTCACTGAGTTATTTAGCATGTACTGATGTCCTTTGCCTGTGTCTATTATTTCATGGGGCAGAAGGGTGTGCAGAATGCTGACTTTGTAATTACATCACCTCTTCTACATTTATTTAGTTGGCAGTCTTTTGTAAAAGAGCATGTATTCTTATTAACTAGAATGAAACTATATTTCCTTCTTATACAAGAAGCAAATGCTTATTTCTTTCCCTTTAATTAAAAAAAGAATGAGTCCAGGTGCAGTGACTCACACCTATAATCCTACCACCTTGGGAGGCCTAGGCAGGAGTATTGCTTGAGCCCGGGAGTTCAAGACCAGTCTGGGCAACATAGAGAGGCCGTGTCTCTACAAATAATTTTTTAAAAAAATAAGCTGGGGGTGGTGGTGCATAACTGTGGTCCCAGCTACTAGGGAGGCTGAAGTGAGAGAACTGCATGAGTTTGGATGGTAGAGATTGCAATGAGCCATGATCGTGCCACCGCATTCCAACCTGGGCAACAGAGTGAGACCCTGTCTCAAAACAAAACCAATTTTGTGGTTTTCTTCTGTGGTTTTCTTAAGGAGACAGTTTCTATTCTTTGAAACAGAGTAAATATTTCCAAACCAAAAGCAAGAAATTCTCTCTAATCTTCTCAATAAAAGAAGAGGAAAACAACAACTTAACTATAATCTACAAAATGCAATTTATTTCTCTAACTATTATGTCAACACATAAGAATAAAACTGAAAATTCACCATCTTCAAGAACGAGATTTCAAAGAGCAGCACTTAAGTGGCTAGTAATTCATTTCCATAAATTACCGCTGCAAACATTATTTTTTTCCAAACATTATTTAAATATTCAAATATTGCTTTATTAAAGGAGTGAATAACCAATTGGAACTACTAGAAGTTTATTTGCAAAGATGAAAAATTATTACCTATAAAATTATATTATGTTTGGTGCTTTTACCATCCAATAAAGTTATCTTAAGAAGCCA
>NW_016816906.1:0-499 GCF_001698545.2 Rhinopithecus bieti
GATGATGGTGATGATGAGGGTGATGGTGATGATGGTGATGATGATGGTGATGGTGGTGGTGATGGTGGTGGTGATGGTGATGATGGTGGTGATGATGGTGATGATGATGGTGATGATGAGGGTGATGGTGATGATGGTGATGATGGTGGTGGTGATGATGGTGATGGTGATGATGGTGATGATGAGGGTGATGGTGATGATGGTGATGATGGTGGTGGTGATGATGGTGATGGTGGTGATGGTGATGGTGGTGGTGATGGTGATGATGATGGTGATGGTGATGATGGTGATGGTGATGGTGATGGTGATGATGGTGATGGTGATGGTGGTGATGATGGTGATGGTGGTGATGGTGATGATGAGGGTGATGGTGATGATGGTGATGATGGTGGTGGTGATGATGGTGGTGGTGATGATGGTGATGATGGTGGTGGTGGTGATGGTGATGATGGTGGTGATGGTGATGATGGTGGTGATGATGGTGATGATGATGGTGATG
>NW_016816907.1:0-846 GCF_001698545.2 Rhinopithecus bieti
GGATCTGGCCGTACTTGAGCTGAAAGAGATGCTCTCAGAGATTCAGCATCCTGCAAACCCAGGTGCTGAACGTTCCTCCTCTTCCACCGTCCTGCGGGGAAGGGTGTCTTATCCTGCTTCCCCTCAACCCGAGCTGACTTCTTGTCTGTTGTGTACACCTAGGTTTTCAGAGCAGTTATTGTTAATCATCTAGCAGACAAACAACCATAAGGTGATGCCTGGGAGGGTAGACGGGGCTGGAAGGTAGTTTTCTGAATAACAGCGTCCAGTATCTTGTTTTGCCGTCATTTGACCCAAGGCCCCAATATAATTGAAATATTGTCAGCAAAACACCCATTTTGTATCTGAGTTTTTTGTTTTGTTTTTTTTTCTTTTTAAGTTATGGGTGTAAACTTCTAACCAGGGACCTGATAAAAGAGAAGGATTTATTTGCAAAGTGAATGTCGGGCATTTGCCAACTGTGACTAGTAGGGACCCAGGCTGCTTCCCTTCTGCCGCAAAACTCCTGACCCTCCAGCTCCTGCCCCTGTTCCCACCAGCAGGAAAAGGAGTGGGAAGATGCCTTTTCCCCTTTAAGAGGATGAGGTGAGAGTTGCACCTGCCACTTCGCTAGTCCCTGGGGTGATTCTCCAGCATGAGTGGGAGTTGGGTTTGGAGGCCTGAGCCCCGTGAAGCTGGGGTTGTTGTTCCCTGAGCAGCAGGAACCTGGACTCTGGGAAAAGGGATCAGAGGGTAGCCTTTGCTGCATCCTCAGGAGGGGCCTCTCGTCCCATTTGACGTCTTCACTGCAAAATGGGGTGTGGGCTTCATGGTCCATTGACAAACAGAAAGTTACTGTTTTTTTTT
>NW_016816908.1:0-843 GCF_001698545.2 Rhinopithecus bieti
CATCTCAAAAGAAAGAGAGAGAGAGAGAGAGAGAGAGAGAGAGAGAGAGAGAGAGAGAGAAAAGAAAGAAAGAAAGAAAGAAAGAAAGAAAGAGAAAGAAAGAAAGAAAGAAAGAAAGAAAGAAAGAAAGAAAGAAAGAAAGAAAGAAAGAAAGAAGAAAAAAGAAATGAAAAATTAGTTGGGTGTGGTGGTGTGTGACTGCAGTCCCAGCTGGTAGGGAGGCTAAGGTGGAAGGATCACTGGAGCCCAGGAGGTAAATGCTGTAGTGAGCTGTGTTCACACTACTGCACTCCAGCCTTGGAAACAGTGAGGTCCTGTCTAAAACAAAACAAAACAAAACAATCCAAAACCAACAGATGCCTGAGCTTGAGAGTCATCTTGGCTGGTTAAGGAATTATGTCTGTCCATTTTTGAAAATAGAATTGCCATCTTTGCAATATTCTATTGCCTGTCAATGATATCATATACTGTCTTGTTTATTTGGGCGCTCTTTGAACTGGATATATCAGTACTTGTATAGTTGCCTCAGTAAAAATCATACATGCTTTTGTTAGTCTTGTTAGGTAATTTTTGGATATTGTTGCTATTGTGAATGGGATATTTTCTATGACCTGTTCTTAATAGTTATTGTCTATTTTGCAAATCTTTTGATTTTGCTTCATTGATCTTCCATTCACTATTTTTCACATGTCTCTTATTCATTTGACTATTTCAGGTGCGCAATTTTTGAATTTTCTAAATAGACTGTTGCATTACCCTACCAAATATCACTCTTTCTTTCCAATATACATACCTCTTATTTATTTTGGTATCCATATATCTGGCTTTGTATCCCAGTACAAC
>NW_016816909.1:0-845 GCF_001698545.2 Rhinopithecus bieti
TATATGATTTTAATGTTAGAATTCCATATAAGATTCTCTCTAGAGATTGAGAAATTGTTTAAATCTCTACTATAGATTTTTATAAAGATAATTACTCCCTTTTTGTTTAACTGGGCAAGACTCTTTTAAAAAAAGAGATAATTACTTCCTATGTATTGCCCCAGTACTTCAGATGTCTATGTTTTAAAAGAATCACATTTATTATAACTACTTGTTTAAACATCTGTTCCCCCAATGAGACAATGAAGGCTGAGAACAGAGATCCTTATACATCTACAGTGTCTACTGGGACATGACTACAGAGGGGTACAAGTACTATTAACCCCTTCATTTTTGGTCTACCTTGCTTGAAACGACCTGAGGCAACTTTTGAGGCTTGACATGATAATCATTCAATAGATATCAATGAATAAATGAATCATCAGCTAGGTGAATAAAGCCAGATACAAAAGATTATATATTATTGTATAACCCCATTATGCAAAAACTTTTCTTTATTTTTTTTTTTTTTTTTTCTTTTGTTGAGACGGAGTCTCGCTCTGTCGCCCAGGCTGGAGTGCAGTGGCCGGATCTCAGCTCACTGCAAGCTCCGCCCCCCAGGTTTACGCCATTCTCCTGCCTCAGCCTCCCGAGTAGCTGGGACTACAGGCGCCCGCCACCTCGCCCGGCTAGTTTTTTGTATTTTAGTAGAGACGGGGTGTCACCGTGTTAGCCGGGATGGTCTCGATCTCCTGACCTCGTGATCCGCCCGTCTCGGCCCCAAAGTGCTAGGATTACAGGCTTGAGCCACCGCGCCCGGCCATAAAACTTTTCTTAAAAAAAAATCTGAAACTACATATTGAAAG
>NW_016816910.1:0-690 GCF_001698545.2 Rhinopithecus bieti
AAAAAAAAAAAAAAAAAATCTGTGTTCATTTGTAGTAGGACACAATTGGAGAAACTGGTTATTTTATCAAAGCTTTGGCTGAAATGGTGTACTTTCCTTTAAGGAATCAAATGACTTATAGAGCCAATAAAAACCCCTTGGGAAAACTGGCCTCATACCTTTGTCTACACAGTCCATGTACCAGGTTCCTGACCAGTGGAACAATGTTCCATCAAAGCCAATTTAAAAGACTATGTAAAAAAATTATGGCTGGGCACGGTGGCTCACACCTGTAATCCCAACACTTTGGGGGGACAAGGCGGGCAGATCACTTGAGGTCGGGAGTTCGAGACCAGCCTGACCAACATGGAGAAACCCCATCTCTACTAAAAATACAAAATTAGCCGGGTGTGGTGGTGCATGCCTGTAATCCCAGCTGCTCAGGCAGCTGAGGCAGGAGAATTACTTGAACCTGAGAGACAGAGGTTGCGGTCAGCCGAGTTTGAGCCATTGCACTCTAGCCTGGGCAACAAGAGTGAAATTCCATCTTAAAAAAAATTATTCTTGCTGCACTGTATACAAATAATCAGGCCAAGTACAATAAAGCAAATCAGTTTCACTATGATTGTCTTTAGTAAAAATGGAAAACTGGAGAGAGAAAATTTATGTTGCAAAAACAATAGTTCGGCCGGGTGCAGTGGCTCAAGCCTG
>NW_016816911.1:0-355 GCF_001698545.2 Rhinopithecus bieti
GAAGCTTTCTGAGAAGCTGCTTTAATTGGGTGAATTCACCTCACAGAGTTACATCTTTCTTTTCACTGAGCAATTTGGTAGCACTGTTTTGTGGAATCTGTAGAGGGATATTTGGGAGCACCTTGAGGCCTAAGGAGAAAAAAGAAATTTCTTCAGGTAAAAGCTGAAGAGAAGCTTTCTGAGAAACTACTTTATGATGTTTGCATTCATTTCATACAGCTAAACGTTTCTGTTGAGGGACCACTTTGTTTCACTGTTTTGTGGTGTCTGAGAAGGGATATTTGGGAGCCCATTGAAGCCAATGGTGGCAAAGGAAATATCCTCAGATAAAACTAGAAAGAAGCTTTCTGAGAAA
>NW_016816912.1:0-722 GCF_001698545.2 Rhinopithecus bieti
ATCTCACAGAGTTACACGTTTCTTTTCTTGGAGCAATTTGCTCTCACTGTACTGTTTTCGTGGAATCTTCAGAGGGAAATTAGGGAGCACATTGTGGTATATGGTGAAAAAGTAAATATCCTCAGATAAAAAATTGAAAGAAGATTTCTGAGAGTTTTTTTGTTATGTGCGAATTCACCTCACAAGGTTACACCTTTCTATTCATGAAGAAGTTTGCTGACAATCTTTTCAAGGAATGTACAAAATGACATTTGGGAGGGCACTGTGGTCTCTGGTGAAAATGGAAATATCCTCAGATAAAAACGGGAAAAAATATTTCTGAGAAGCTACTTATGATGTGTTAATTCATCTCACACAGTTACACGATTCTATTCATGGATCAGTTTGGTAGCACTGTTTTTGGGTCATCTGAGAAGGGATATTTTGGATCGCATTGAGGAATATGATGGCAAACAAAATATCCTCAGATAAAAATCAGAAAGATGCTTTCTGAGAAACTGCTTTTTGATGTGTGAATTCATCTCACAGAGTTACACAATTCTTTTCATGGAATAGTTTGCTAACACTGTTTTCATGGAATCATCAAAGGGATATTTGGGAGAGTATTGACGCCTATAGTGAGAAGGGAAATATCCTCAGAAAAAAACTACAAAGAAGCTTAATGATAAACTGTTTTGTGATATGAGAATTCATCTCAAAGAGTTACAATGTTCTTTTCATTG
>NW_016816913.1:0-1747 GCF_001698545.2 Rhinopithecus bieti
CTGCTTTTTGTTTTGTTGATTCATCTAACAGAGTTAAACCTTTCTTTTGATTCAGGAATTTGCAAACTTTTTTGTTGTTGTTGTAGAATCTGCAGAAGGACTTTTGGGACCCAATGGAGGCCTATGGAAAAAAAAAAAAACAAATATCCAAAGATAAAAACAAGAAAGAAGCTATCTGAGAAATGGTTTTGTGTCGCAAGGATTCATCTTAAATATTGGACTGCCATTTGATACAGCTAGTTGGAAGCATTCTTTTTGTAGAATCTGTGAAGGGACATTTGCGAGTCCATTGAGGCATAGTTGGAAAAACCAAATATCCCCAGAAAAAAACTAGAAAATACTATCAGTGAAACTGCCTTGTGAAGTGTGGATTTCTCTCACAGAGAGTTTTGATTCAGCAGGTTGAAAACACTCTTTTTGTAGAATTGGAGGAAGAACATTTGGGAGTACTAGGGGAAACCCACCCTTGATATTACAACGTGGGTTCTTCTCTACTTCCCTAAGTGTCAGCCTGTCTGAGAAATAAAGGGAAAGAATATAAAAGAGATAAATTTTAAAGCTGGGTGTCCGAGGAAGACATCACAGGTCAGCAGGTTCCGTGATGCTCCTTGAACCATAAAACCAGCAAGTTTTTATTAGCAATTTTCAGAGGGGAGGCAGTGTAAGAACAGGGTGTGGATCACAGAGATCACATGCTTTAAGGGCAACAAAATATCCCAAGGCAGAAGGTTAGGGTTAAAACAGAATCACTAATAAGCTTCCATGTCTTGCTGTGCACGCATTGTCAGGCTTCAAGAGCAGAGAACCGGTTTGACTAGAATTTGTCAAGCTGGAATTTCCTAATCCTAGCAAGCCTGGGGATGCTGCAGGAGGATATTAGGGCATGTTTCATCTCCAAAAGGCAGACTTTCCTAGGGTGGCCATTTTAGAGGTCCCATCCTGGGAATGCATTTTTTTCCCAGGGCTGTTAGTTATTAATATTCCTTACTGGAGAAATAATTCAGTGATATTTATCTTACCCATTTTTGGAAATAAGAGAAATATGGCTCTGTCCTGCCCTGTCTATAGGCAGCCAGACTTTAAGGTTATCTCCCTTGTTCCCTGAAAATCAGTGTTATCCTGTTCTTAAGGTGCCCAGATTTCATATTATTCAAACACATGTGCTCTACAAATAATTTGTGCAGTTAATACAATCATCACAGGGTCTTGAGGTGACATACATCATCAACTTACAAAGATGATGGGATTAAGAGACTAAAATAAAGACAGGCATAGGAAATCACAAAAGTTTTGATTGGGGAAGTGATAAATGTCCATGAAATCTTCACAATTTATGTTCACAGATTGCAGTAAACACAGGTGTAAGAAATTATAAAAGTATTAATTTGGGGAACTAATAAACGTCCATGAAATCCTCACAATTTATGTTCTTCTGCCATGGCTTCAGCTGGTCCCTGTATTTGGGGTCCCTGATTTCCTGCAACATCTCTCCCTTTCTTTGTATATTGCCAATCATTAATAAAATGAGCCATTTAAGTAGATTGGTGTAATGCCATTCTGGAATGTTCTCACTCATAGGTGGGAGTTGAACAATGAGATCAGTTGGACACAGGAAGGGGAACATCATACTATATATGTATAATCTTCAAAGGGACATTATAGAGCACTTTGAGTCCTGTGGGGGAAAACTGAATATCCCCAGATAAAACTGGAAAGAATCTATCTGTGAAACTGTTTTGTGATTTTG
>NW_016816914.1:0-2450 GCF_001698545.2 Rhinopithecus bieti
AGCCAAAATATAAAATCTGAAAAATGTCATGTTGTGGTTCTTGTTGCATTTCCACTGTGGTTAGTCTCTGTTTCTCTTGGGGTGTAAGATCAAATACTCTTTTGAAGTATATGTGGGAGCAAGCAACCATAAAAAAGGAATATACCACTGCTTCTCTCTCTTACTAATTATTTATATATGCTTGTTTTACACTTTATATTATACAGCCCTGTATTATTTATCTTCACTATACAACTACTGAAATAATAAGTAATTTAATACATATTAAATGAATGAATGAATGAATTTTAATGACATATTAACACAAATAAAGATCTTGGAATACTACTTATCAATACGATTCAGTGTATCTTTTTATAAATGCTAATGACATTATTAAAACATAATTTGACTTTGATGCAATTTTATTATAAATCTAATTTGTATCTTTGGAACGATTCTAATTTATATGGCCTCAGAAAGATAATGAATGTTTTTCTCTTTTTATATGTGCAACTATTTTTTGTAGACATTTTCCTTCGCCTCATTTCCAAAAGACTTTAAAACATTAGCTAACATGTAATATTTTCTTGGGAAGTATTCCCCTTTTTTTGACAACTCTTCACTAGGTGTTACCTATATAGCAGCAGTAGTGATATAGATATCTCTGATCCTTCTATGGAAGGAAAGTGAAAAAAAGATTGAGATGGAACAATCTTACAAAACCCTTTCAAGATTTTATGGTACAATAGTGAGAGAAAATGGTTAAAACAGTAGGAGTGTGTTCAAGTTAGAAAGAAAAAACGGAAGGGGATACTTTTTATATATAAAAAAATTAAATTGTCAGATGGGACTCATGAAAATTATGAATCTTACCAATTAGTACATTTTGGTGAATGGCAAAAGCAAGCACACTATGTTAGGAAAGCCTTGTTTCCTTAGAGATGCCTGAATTCTTCCCTGTTATATCTGTAAGATGTTGTTCCCCTCCTCCCCAACACCAGGACTTCAGGTTTGAAATTTAACATGCAAATTGCTTTCTGAGTAATCATATGGATATTGCCCACAGAGAAAGTCATTTTAGTTATGAACTATCCCGACCTTAACTGCACAGTTTATGTGACAATTTTCAGCCACACATTCCCCCATAAATTTATACATTCTGAGTTTATTTACAAATAAAAATCTAGACAGAAGAATGTATCCTACAAGAAGCATTTTATAGTTAAGGATTCTCAGGTACCTTTCTGATTAAAGATAGTATTGCTATGTTTATCAGGTGGCCACTCATTTTTATATTTAAAAGAAGGTTTGATTGAGGTCATACATTTCTCTCCAGGGCATTATGGTTGAGAACGACTTGTTTACACATCTACTACTAACATTTTTCTTCCCAGGTATACCCTGGGATATTGGGAAATTATAAGAACTTAATTGAAAAGTCTAGTGAACCAAGATGCTCATGAATATTTAACTATTTTGAAGGCAAAGATAGATATTCTCACATAAAAAAGACACAGCAAGAAAAGTAAAATCATAATTTCTAAATTCTAAACCTTTCAGTGTTTTGTATATTACTTTTCTCTTTGTCTGTCCTCTTTCTATGCTCATAACCCAACACACACTATTTTTAATGCAAAGCTGGGTCCTTGGCATCCGTAGAACAAGCCAAGCAGTTTTGATCATCCATGTATTTACCACCCATGTATTTGCATATGCTGTTTTTTCTGGTTTCATTGTGCTTTCAAGAGATATTAAAGTGTTCCTTCAAGGAAAAAAAGAAAAGAAAAGAAAAATTCCCACAGTAACTCTCTCCTTAAATGAAGTTGGTTATTTTTTTCCCTTGGTAACACCATTGTTTCTGCACATATGTATAGTAATTTTTCTTTGTTATATTGGTTTTACAATACAATAGCAAGAATTGTTTTTACAAACTTGTCTGTACTCCTGAAGCAAAGGATTATATTTTATGCATATCTAAATACCCAGTCCATGACTTTGGCATTCATAAGTACTGTAAGAAATAAAATCAGATCAAGTTAGATAAAAAATTGAAATTTATTTTTCACACAAAATAGCAAGTTATAAACCATGAGATCCTGCACTGAAAGTAGTAAGAAGATCTGCTCACAGCAGTCATAGTGCAGCTAATATAGCACAACTAAGGAAGATAAAGCACAACTAAGATAAAGCACAAATAAGGAAGTATTTTGACTGACTGAATGTTTAACAGTATTTGTTATTATATGTTAAATTACCTTTGAGGGAAGGAGAGTAGTTTAAGCTGGTTTGTCTATGGCTGATTGCTTTAATTTTACTGAATCATGATGACAAAAACATAAAACATGTCGCATTTTTTCACGATTCGAGCTACAACTTCAGAGAAATCAGGATAACAATTTTTGGCTACATGGCTATGAATAGTTGGCATTGGGGAATCTAAAATATGACTTCCATTTTACTTTTCTTTA
>NW_016816915.1:0-689 GCF_001698545.2 Rhinopithecus bieti
AAATATATAATATATAATATGTGGCCGGGCGCGGTAGCTCATGTTTGTAAATCCTAGCACTTTGGGAGGCTGAAGTGGGTGGAGGTGAGGAGTTCAAGACCAGCCTGGCCAACATAGCAAAACCCCGTCTCTACTAAAAATACAAAAAAAGTTAGCCAGGTGTGGTGGCGGGCGCCTGGAGTCCCAGCTACTCAGGAGGCTGAGGCAGGAGAATCGCTTGAACCTGGGAGGCAGAGGTTGCAGTGAGCTGAGATCGCACCATGGCACGTGTATACCTATAGAACAAACCTGCATGTTCTGCACATGTATCCCAGAACGTTAAGTATAATAAAGAAAATAAAATAAATGTATAATACACAATATGTGGCTGGTCGCGGTGGCTCAGGTCTGTAATCCCAGCACTTTGGGAAGCCAAGGTGGGTGGATCACGGGGTCAGGAGTTCAAGACCAGCCTGGCCAACATAGTGAAACCCCTCTGTACTAAAAATACAAAAACATTAGCTGGGCGTGGTGGTGGGCACCTGTAGTCCCAGCTCCTCAGGAGCCTGAAGCAGGAGAATCTGTTGAACCTGAGAGGCGGAGGTTGCAGTGAGCCGAGACCATGCCATTGTACTCTAGCCTGGGTGACAGAGTGAGACTCGGTCTCAAAAAATAAAAGTGTATATATATATAAAAAATAAAATTATATA
>NW_016816916.1:0-282 GCF_001698545.2 Rhinopithecus bieti
TCTGGTCTCTTGCCACTTTTCCTTCTTTCTCTCCTAGAGAGTAGGGAACCAGCAGTGACCATCTTGGTACTGTCTGAACTAACATACCTCTTTTTATGTAGCTCCCAGTCCCTTCCAGTGTTCCCCACAATGTCCCTGTCTCTTTACATACCCAGTGTGGGTCTACCAAGAGCAGTAACAGTGGTAGTTGAGTAAAACTTCATTTCTTCCCATTATTTGTTAAATCTTCTCAAATTGACTGAGAAGTAAGACCTCAATGACTCATATCTTTCCTTTTTTTTT
>NW_016816917.1:0-2451 GCF_001698545.2 Rhinopithecus bieti
CTTGGCCAGTCACACTATCGTGTCCCTTTAATTGACCAAGATAATACATATTAAACCTGTACCACAGGGCCTAACACATAATGAGCACACAGTAAGTAGATGGAGGCCTTACTCAGCTTTTTCTGCCTTCTTCCTTCTTGCCACAGGACCGCCTGGCCCGGTGCACCATGCATTGCAACGACAAAGCCAAAGATTCAATAGATGCTGGGAGTAAGGAGCTTCAGGTGAAGCAGCAGCTGGACAGTTGTGTGACCAAGTGTGTGGATGACCACATGCACCTCATCCCAACTATGACCAAAAAGATGAAGGAGGCTCTCTTATCCATTGGGAAATAAAAGTCTTTGCCAGTGGCCATCGGGGCTAAGGGCAAGAATATATTTTTTATAAGGAATTGGGAACTTTAGTCTTTTAAGCAAGGTTTACAAATGAAGAAATGAAGGATGGCCACAAGTGTAAGGCATATGTCACTTGCCTCTGGACACTGCTTATTTTATGTTTCAGTCCTAAAAAAAATGAAATGGAAAAAAGTGGTGCTAAATCAGGTCAGAGAGATTACAGGAGAGTTTTAGAGCTTATTATTTCCTGTGGCCAGCGCTTGTCCTGGCAATAAGGCTCTCCCCTGTAACAAGCCAGAGCCTTCCAAGGTACCAGACTCTTCTTACTGCACAGGTACTAACAGGCTGGCAGGTTAGAGTTGGTGGAGTCTGAGGAGACATATTTTCTCTTTGTTGCCAACATCCTGTTTACCAGAAGTGTCACCACACCATTTTCCATAAGCTGTGAAACAAAATCAATGAGGTCACTAACTTAGAAGGGAAAGAAAGTTTTCTGGGTCTTTGTTTTGTTGGTTTTGGGTAATTTATACAAGGACATACAAGTTGATCTTAAGATGTGGAATTGGGAGGGAGACTAGTTTGGATAAGAACTTTGAAAGGTTCCTTGTGGATCCCCATTTCTGGTCATCAAGATGTGGATGTATGTTTCTTAAAATTATTACACGCTGCATCTTTCAGCCTGGAGACCATGCAGAAACATGAGAGGTGATGACACACTAATTATGGGAAGCAGAATTACTGGCTGATGGCCCCTGAGGCTGTGTATAGCAAAATGACAGGACAATCTTGCAGTAAAACTTCTCCCTTGAAGAGAAGGGGGTTTTGACTGTGATACATACTAGTATCTAGGAATGAACAGTAAAAGAGGAGCAGTTGGCTACTTGATTATAACAGAGTAATGAAGTACTGGATTTGGAAAAACCTGGTTTTATTAGAACAGATGGAATGAAAGCCTAAACCTAGCATTGCCTACTTAGCCCCCTGAATTAACAGAGCCCAATTGAGACAAACCCCTGACAACAGGAATTCAAGGGAGAAAAAGTAAGCAACTTGGGCTAGGATGAGCTGACTCCCTTAGAGCAAAGGAGAGGCAGCCCCCATTACCAAATACCATTTTTGCCTGGGGCTTGTGCAGCTGGCAGTGTTCCTGCCCTGGCGTGGCAACTTATTGTTTTGATAGCAACTTCGTTGTATTTTCACCAACTTATTACTTGAAATTATAGCCTGTCCGTTTGCTGTTTCTAGGCTGTGACATATTTTCTTAGTGGTTTGGTTTTAAAAATAAATAAGGTTTAATTTTCTCCCCACTATTGTGTTTTCTTTCCTTATATCTGGGCAGTGAATATATAACTTTCTCAGGATGCTTCTCCTTTTAAAAGGTTAAATGAGTTTAAAATGTCCAGAAGAGTAGAAATTAGTTGTTATGGTTCAGATTCAGAACTGGTTCATTGTAAATGGGTAAAACTTTGAGAGGAGACTAGGACATTGTGACTTGAAGTTCATTAATGTAGAAAAGAAACTATCTATGAGGCTAAAAAGAGAAATTCATTATCTATGTCAGTCTCTAGCTTCAACTAAACACTAATAGCAAGTGGTAGTAAAGGTACAAAGCTATGACCCTGCTAGAAAAAAATAGAATGTCTAGGATTTTGAGTACTAAGAGAGTGCTAAATATGTGATGAGTTGAAGTCTTTACTATCATTGGTATTTAAATAGAGCCATTCCAGAATATCAGGAATTAGCTGAATTTTTGAGAACCATCCCCTATTTAAAATGAACACGGCGTTCTATTTTGGTTTAGTCTTCTATAATCCGTGCATTCTCCTATTTTGGGGTAACATAACTGGGAACAAGTCCGAGGCCACTTTTTACACATCTTGACATGAAAAAGGAATACCTTGTATTAGAGAATGTTTGTGTGCTGCACTTCACGTTTTATATACGGGGCAATGGCACATCAGTGAGTTCTGGAGGTAGTGTTTGAAAACTTGCAGAACTGCCAGGCATGCTGGCTCATGCCTGTAATCTCAGCACTCTGGGAGCTGGAGGCAGGCGGATCTCTTAAGGCCAGGAATTTGAGAACAGCCTGGGCAACAAAGCAAGACGTTGTCTCTAC
>NW_016816918.1:0-10066 GCF_001698545.2 Rhinopithecus bieti
CGGATGAGAACGCAAGGCCCAAAATCCTTGTATATAGTTAATTTCGGACCACTTGCCTAAGTGTCGGCAGAAATTACTGAGGTCGACTAAAATGTTACGGTTTAGAGTGCCTTCAGGCAGCCATTGAGACTGGTTGTCTAATTTATATTGTGGCCACGCCACAGTGGAGAGGAACACCGGTTGCCTTCGCCTAAGATCTTGTTCTAATTGTAAAGTTTTGAGATTTTTTAGAAGACACCTTAAATGGGAGTCTCTGGGTATTTTGGATTGGGGGTTTCCCATTGCCTTCCTCTCGCCTATGGTCAGAAACGGAAACTGAACTCTACCTGGCTACAAAGCGTCCTTTGGAGCCACTAGAGACCGGTGGAAGGCTCCTGGAGCCGGAATGGAGATTACCTCCAGGCGGACGTCTCTGTCCTGGACAGGTCTCCCACGGAACGGAATGGAGTTCCTTTGGGCAGACGTCTCTGCCTTTGGGAACTCCCCTGAGGGTCACCTGGTGACCGGAAAAAAACCTTGGGCCTGCGCAGGACTTCTGGCCAAGGAGTGGGAGAGGGAGGCAAGAGGTACTCACCCCTAGGAGACTTGGAGGTGCAGAAAGCGATGTCTAGGTCCTGGTCCGTCCGCAGTGTGGAAGGAGGAGGCTCCTCGGACCTTGGGGGCCCTGAGGAGGGGTCTCCTCCTGGGTTTCGGCACCAACTGATTTGCTTTATGTGACTACTAGAGCCGGCGCCAGAGAAAAAGGCAAGTAAGCAAGATAAAAAGGAAACTTTATTACGTAGCCAATGTAAAGAAAGAGGAGACGAGGTTCACCAGTCTCCGGCGGCGGAGGCTGAGGAAGTCGCTCCGGCGTTCTCGGGCGAGGTTCCTGGGTCCGCGTATGAGGAGGGGCCGAGGAAGTTCGCGCCGCACGCCTGCTGGGAGCGGCTTTTCTGGGAGTGGGAGGGCAATAGGCGGGACATGGGCGTGTTCGGGGGCGTTCCGTAGGTGCAGCCAGGTAAATCTCGGTCTCTTCGGATTGAGATCACCTGGCGCATGCCTGATTGATCTGCACCTTCCCGGGTGCCGGCTACATTTTCGCGCGCACGGGAAAAGTTGGTGATGAAGAACCTGGAAGTATGCCATCTTAGTCTCCTTTGTTCTTTGTTTCCCTCTCCCTCCGTCCAGATAGTTAACATTTCCCTTTATGAAAGCCTGCATCAGGATGAAATAATTCTGTACTTTGGTAGTTTTTATAGTGCTGTTCATATCATTATTTTATTTTTTTAATTTTATGACAGCTTTGTAAAGTAGACAGATTTTATTCTAATTTTATTGATGAAGTACTAAGGTTGAAAGGAATTAAGGAAATGGCTCGAAGTCAGTTAACAAAAGATTGCAAATATTAAAATATCCTTTTACCTCTCCTCTCTAAACTTTTCGAAAAGTACTAAGATAATTTTTTTAATGTGTAATTCCCAAGAACAATGACCAGAAGAAACAACAACAAAAGTTTGGAAACCAAAAACATGAAGGATTTAGTAAGCATGAGAAAGCTAAAACCGGACACTAGAGCAAACAGAGATGCTTTCTCCTAAAAACCTGAGAAAGATTCAAATTGGCAGCAACATGTACTTCTGAAGGTGAAGTAGAAAATAGGAAGATTAGGTGAAATTCTTTTAAGAAATATCTATATTTCCTCCCCACTGCAAATAGGCGGTTATCCTTCTTCCTCCAGGAAATCAGACGTTTGTTTTTTGAAAAGATGAATTGAGAGGATTCTGAATTGAAGGTGGGCTGGAGGGAGGAGACACAAGACACAATTGAGGGAAAGATACTAGAATGAAACATCAGATACAAATCTGTATGTCAAGCAGTGAGACCTAGCTCCTTCCCACACTTGGTTCCTAAATGCTGGCAGGCAGCCCTTTAGGCATGAGAATGGAAGATTTTTTTTTTCTGGGGAATATGCCTGACCCAATAGAAAACACCAAAACATACTGACAGTTGAGGATACTCAGATGAAATAGTATAGCCAGTCATCAGACCGTGAAGCTAACTGTTGACATGCATAGAGCTTCCAGGAAGCTATTAAGTGCTTCACATTTAAATAAGAAAAGATAGTCAAAGATAACCAGTCGTTGGAAGAAAGCTACTATGAAACATAGTCACCAAAGTATAAAATCCATAGCAGAAAGGAACCTAGAGGAAATAGACTATGAAAACTTCATAAAAACCTACTAATATTCTCAGGTAAGAAAAGAAAAAACAGCCATGAAATAATAACAAGTTGCTATAAAAAGCTCTTAGAAGTTAAAAATATGATAGCACAAATAAATTAGTAGAAATAATGGAAGATAAGAATCATGAAAGTTCCCAGAATATAGAATAAAATGAAAAAAGGTATGAAAAGTCAATCCTGTGGGTCTATCATCTGAAAATACAGAGTTTGAGAAGGAAGGCACAGAAGAAAAATTTTAAAAAGAAATTTTAAAATAAATAAATAATTTAAAAAGTTTTACTAGTACTGAAGGACATGAGTTTCCTTAATTAAAGGGGGCCACTGAGTGAACACGGAAGTAAAAGTGACCCACAGTAAGGTACATCCTTGTGAATTTTTAGAATAATAGGGCAGACAGGAACCTTAAATTCATTAGAGGACCAAGAAGTTAGGTTTCAAATTGTTTCAAGTCATAATAGTATGAATTCTCTTATTATCAACGATGTAATCCAGAAGAACGTAGATCTTATATAATACAGAGCAGTGCCTTCAAATAACTAAGAGAAAATGATTTCCAACCTAGAATCTGAATTAAGTGTGAGGGTAGACATTTTTCAGATGTGAAGTACTAAAAGATCTCTTGTGTGCTTTTCTCAGGAAACTAACCAAAACAAATGCATAAACCAAGAAGGAGGAAGGTATAGGACTTAAGAAACAAGAATTCAACATAGAAGAGAGGCAAAGGGAGCTCTCAGGATGATATTGAAGGGAGACCCCAGAGTAGGTGTGTTGCTAAGTCTAGAAAGGCAGCTAGACTGCTCTGGAACTGAAGAAGATAAGAGACTTTGGAAGAGTTTGCCTTCAAGATAAAAATAAAGCAGTACCTGCATGTTTTAATGTATTAGGAAACTTCTTGGTGAAGATGGTGAATTGAGGCCAGTCACGGTGGCTCACGCCTGTAATCCAGCACGTTGGGAGGGTGAAGTGGGTGGATCACTTGAGGCCAGGAGTTCGAGACCAGCCTGGCCAACATGGTAAAATCCCATCTCTACTGAAAATACAAAAATTAGCCAGGCGTGGTGGCACACGCCTGTAATCCCAGCTACTCCAGAGGCTGAGGCACGAGAACTGCTTGAACCTTTGAGGTGGAGGTTGCGGTGAGATTGCACCACTGCACTTCAGCCTGGGTGACAGAGTGAGACTCTGTCTCAAAAAAAAAAAAAAAGTGAATTGAACATACTCATCTCCCTTCTTTACCCTCCAAACTTTTACCAAAACATCATTGAAGAAACTTACACACACACACACACACACACACACAAACAAGGAAAATAGGAAATGACAAAGTAACTAAATTTCTCAAAGCATGCAGAAGGAAACTGAATAGAAGCTGGTGGTGGGGACAGCAGAGAACCAACGATTTTACACTCACATCTCAAAAGCTTAGGAATTGGTGGCTTCATTTCTTATCTTTAGAATTGGGTGGTGCAGAAGGAGGAAGCCAAAATGGGATAAGTTGAAATTATGTTTAAGAAGCAGTACTCGCCAGGTATGGTGGCTTACGTGGAGGCCGAGGCGGGTGAATCACCTGAGGTCAGGAGTTTGAGACCAGTCTGACCAACATGGTGAAACCCCATCTTTGTTAAAAATGCAAAAATTAGCCGGGCATGGTGGCGTGTCCTTGTAATCCCAGCTACTCAGGAGGCTGAGGTGGGAGAACTGCTTGAACCCAGCAGGTGTAGGCTGCAGTGAGCCAAGATTGCGCCACTGCACTCCAGCCTGGATGACAGAGCAAGACCCCATATCCAGCAGCAATACTCATGAAGCTGGGCAACTGTCTCCTGCCTGCTCTATCAAAAGACCAGAGGCTTATTCTCCAGAGAGAATACAGTAGAGGGTGAACACACTAGGCACAGTTGAAGGCAGGAGTAATTACTTGAAAGCAAGAAAAAGTTAATATGTGCATATTGAATGTTGGGATCTCCCCTCACCAAGCCCTTTTCTGCCACTCAGCTTCCAGAATATAGACAGCTAAGTTTTCACTATTGGAAGTTTCTGTTTAATCAAGCTACTGTGTAGCTTGCGGTCAACAAGTTCCATCTTTGTACCAAGTGCTTCCAAACAGCCTTTTGGTCCCTCACTTTTAAGTATAAACAGACATCCAAAGATTATGAGACATCAGAAAAAGCAAAAATAAAATAACCAAAAAACAAATTAATGAAAATAACTTAGAAGAAACAGTATTCAAGGAGAAGAAAAGGTTTTTTAAAACTTTAATTTGTGAACAGAATAAAAGAGGTTTATATATATAGCTAAGAGTTTAGATGTGAATAAACAGTAGGTACATAGAAAATAAGCAGATTTTAAAAATTACCTCAAGAGAAAGCAAAAGTTGTAAAGGATATATACTATTTATATACTACACATTAATACTACATATACTTTATACTGACTTAGCCATAATGTAAATGTTGAACATTGATAGTGAGAGGTGAAGCTGACTGGCTTCTGGGTCTGGTGAGGACTTGGAGAACTTTTCTGTCTAGCAAAGGGATTGTAAACTCACCAATCAGTGCTCTGTAAAAAACCACACCAATCAGCCCTCTGTGTCTAGCTAAAGGTTTGTAAATGTACCAATCAGCACTCTGTAAAGCAGACCAGTCAGCACTCTGTAAAATGGACCAATCGGCAGGATGTGGGCGGGGCCAAATAAAGGAATAAAAGCTGGCCACCCAAGCCAGCCCCAGCAAGCCACTTGGGTCGCCTTTCACACTGTGGAAGCTTAGTTCTTTTGCTCTTCGCAATAAATCTTGCTGCTGCTCACTCTTTAGGTGCGCACTACCTTTATGAGCTCTAGCACTCACTGTGTAGGTCTGTGGCTTCACTCCTGAAGTCAACCAAGACCACGAACCCACCAGAAAGAAGAAACTCCGGACACATCTGAGCATCAGAAGGAGCAAACTCCAGACACACCATCTTTAAGAACTGTAACACCCACCGTGAGGGTCTGTGGCTTCATTCTTGAAGTTAGTGAGACCAAGAACCCACTGGAAGGATCCAATTCCAGATACAATAGAATCAAATACATAATTTAGGAAGATGAAAGGCAACAGTGTGTGTGTAGTAAAGTAGAAGTTGTGTTGACAGAGTTAAATCTTCATTTTCTATAGGAGTGCTTCAAGGGAAAAAGTCAAGAAGAAATGTCACTTAGACATATAAAATCATCTAAAATTGTTTAAAGTAGTTGCAAAATTTTTTCTAGCTGATAATTTTAAGCCTAAAATATCATTGAAAGTATTTTAATGTTACCGTTTATTTTATTTTATTTATTTTGTTTTTTTGATATGGTGTCTCACTCTGTCGCCCAGGCTGGAGTGCAGTGGCACGATCTTGGCTCACTGCAGCCTCCGCCTCCCAAGTTAAAGTGACTCTCCTGCCTCAGCCTCCCAAGTAGCTGGGATTACATGTGCGTGCCACCACGCCTGGCTAATTTTTTGTATTTTTAGTAGAGATGGGGTTTCACCGTGTTATCCAGGATGATCTCAATCTCCTGACCTCATGATCCGCCCACCTTGGCCTCCCAAAGTGCTGGGATTACAGACGTGAGCCACTGCACCAGGCCTACTGTTAACCTTTTCAAAAACACCTGCTTGTGGAATTGTTGAAGTCACTGAGTTGTATTTCTGGAATGTGTTTTTTAGCAGGCTGCACATACATGTGTAGAAAGCCAGGTGATGTTTTGTTTTCATTTCTTTTTTATCAGTTGTATTAAATAAGAAAGGAAATACCTAGTTATTTACCTGTGTATTAGCCTAATTTATGTGTAAAATGGAAGAATAGTTTAATGTATTTAGCAAACATTTGTTAAAGTACCTGCTCAAACTACCTAATATATACTATAGTGATGGAGATAAAGATAAATAAATCTAACTCAGATTGCTAGCCTGGGAACCAGACATGAAAACAAGAATTATAGTGTAATATAAATTCTAAAATAGATGTAAAAAAGTGATGTAAGAACATAGAAAAATTGTCAGCTGATTACATGATAGAAAGCTCAATGGGAAAAGTACTTCAGACAGAATGTAAAGAATGCTTGGTTAAAGAGGGCATTCCAAATCTTGGAATTTGGTTGTGGGACAGAGGGAAACAAAAAGAAAGGGGGAGGTTAGGACCAAATAGGAAGCTTCCTGTGTGTCATTTCTGCTAAGTTGAAACCTAGATAGGTGATAGGCTGTCTTTGGAAGTTTCTGACAAGAGGAACAAAATAAGATTGGTGTTTTAGAAATAGACCAAAGCAAAACTGTTGCAAGGAGATTAGTAAGGAAGTACAGGTCTTAACCTAGCAAAGGAGGTAGAGTAGAGGGTAGAGAATGATTAAGAGATAAATTCAGTAGATTTGGCCAGATAGTGATAAGTTGAGACTGGCAAATTATTTCCAATTAGATTTAAATAGACATCTTGAGCATAACCTACAAGGCAAACTCCTTATACTAAAAATATTCTGAATATTTAAAAAGAAAGGATTAAAAGAGTTCAATCAATAGAAGTTTGGGGATAGAGGGTTTATTCACTCTTGTGCATTAGATCTCATCTAGATCACCTGTTTGAAGAAATCAGTCCAATTGTCTTCTCTCTCTCCTGCATCATTGATTTTTTCCTAATAGATTGTTCTCATCACCCTAAGCAGTTGTTGTACATCTCACCTCTTAAAAAGAAGAGGCTTTCTAAACTAATCTCACCAGTCCATTTTCTTGCTTCTCTTAAAGCCCAACTCATTAGAATTGACCCTACTGTTTTCACTTCATCTCTTTGAGTACTCTCCTGAACCCACTCCAGTCAGTCCTTTCAGTGGAACTGGTCCCCCTGCTTACCTCCCTACTCCTCAATATACAGTGAATTCTCATCAAAGAAGCCAGGGGATCCTTTTAAACATAAGACAGATTATGTCATTTCTTTACTCAGAACTATTCCATGGTGTGCCATCTCAGAGTAGAGACTAAAAGCCCTTGTCATGGTGTGCAGATTCTTGATGATCTGTCTGCTTTGCTATTTTTCCAGTCTCACCTTCTAATGTTCCCCTTGTTTTCCTTGCTCCAGGCACACTTGTGTCTAGGCCAATTGACATATTTGTTTGTCTGTTTTCTTCCATTGAAATGTACATGCAAAAACAAAATTTTGTTAACTGTGTTCCTCAGCAAAACAATGTCTGGCACCTGGTAGGAATTCATTAAATAGTTGATGGATAGATGAATGGATAACTAAAGGAATAACTTCAAGTTCCAGGTATTCAGGGTTTGGTAAAAGGAAATCTGGGGTTTTCAGCAAGATGTCAAGTATTAGGAAGAGTATGTATGCTGAGAAAGGTGATTACTTTTGGACATGTTGAGTTTGAAATGAGTGTGAAACATCAAGGTACAGATGTCTGATGCTATACGTAGTGTAAAATGTAGGAACAACCCTAGGGGAAAAGTTGGGCATGAGGATAAAGGATATTTTCATTGTTAGGTGATAATTTAAGCAATGGAAATGACTCACATTAGTGAGGGAAAGTGTCTAAGGAAGACATCCAACTTTGGAGACTTTTTTTTTAGGAATCAGGAAGAGGTAAAACCAGTAAAAGAAAGAGGTACAGTGATGGTGAGAAATTTAAAAGAAGGAAAATGTAAACTGTTATAGCTGTCAGGAAAGTTGAGTAGAGTGAGTTTGTGTGTATCCCATGTGCATCTGGGAGGTCATTAACAACTTCATTGAGAATAGTTTCTGTAGAGTAGTGGGAGAAATGAGAGTTTATTGAGTAGAAATTGAGGAAGTGAAAATAGCTACATTACCTATTGAAGAAGGTTGACTATGGAGTATAGGTAACAGTGAGTATTAGCTTGAGGCACAGATAAAGGCGAGTGAGAAAATAAGAGTTTTAAAGGTTAGGCAAGACTTTTGGGCTAAATGAAGAGGGCACTTTTAAAAAGGTATAAATAGGTAGAAGAGAGAAAAGAGAGCGAGGCAGGATAATTGGAAGAGGGGGTCTCCTGAGGAGACTGAGGTATTAGGTGGGGTAGAGAGTTCAGGTGAAGATGTGACGGTGAGAGAAGAGGATGGGTAGACATTTCCCCAGTGAAGGAGGTAAGCAGTACTGTGATGGAATTGGAGGAGACACACTGAGAGGGTCCACAGTTCACAGACTCTTTTCTATTGTGTGTTACATGAGGTAGATTGTAAAATCAAAGGCTAGGAATGAGTGTGTGAGAAACGGTTATAGCCTTGAAAAGTGGTATTGTTTTGGAATGGCAACCATGATGAATGCAAAACAGTTACCAGAATAGGATCACCATGTAGCAAATGAGGGTCTGCAGAAAAGGCATATTCCTAAATATTTGTGTACTAGTCAATAAACTTAAATATTTGTATTTTCTCCCCATTGAAGCACAACTAAGGAACGTCAAGAGATACAGAATCCAAATTTTACTGCACCTGGTCAAGAATTTCTGTCTAAATCTCATTTGTATGAACATCTGACTTTGGAAAAATCTTCAAGCAATTTAGCAGTTTCAGGACATCCATTTTATCAAGTTTCTGCTACAAGAAATGAAAAAGTGAGACACTTGATTACTACAGGCAAACCAACCAAAGTCTTTATTCCACCTTTTAAAACTAAATCACATTTTCACAGAGATGAACAGTGTGTTAGGAATATTAACTTGGAGGAAAACAAACAAAAACAAAACATTGATGGACATGGCTCTGGTGATAGTAAAAATAAGATTAATGACAATGAGATTCATCAGTTTAACAAAAACAACTCCAATCAAGCAGCAACTGTAATTTTCACAAATTGTGAAGAAGAACCTTTAGGTATTGTATGACAATTTGTGTGATGAATTTTTGCCTTTCAGTTAGATATTTCCCTTATTAAATAATGTCCTGATGGTTTTACCCCTTTGGTGGTGATAATTTTAAAACCCTTTTTTATGCTTTAGATTTTCTAAATCCAAAGATTAGGTTTAAATTATTCTAATGTTTCTTTCAAAGATAACTACTTGTGGACTTGTTAAAAAAAATTAGACGCACAATCTAGGACTGCTGTTACTGGAATATATTTTCTATCATGCTACTAATTTTCTTTTAAAATGAGATAAAATAGGGCCGGGATGCCTGTAATCCCAGCATTTTGGGAGACCAAGGCAGGCGGATTACCTGAGGTCAGGAGTTCAAGACCAGCCTGGCCAACATGGTGAAACCCCGTCTCTACTAAAAATACAAAAAAAAAAAAAAAAATTCAGCTGGCATGGTGGCGGGCACCTGTAATCCCAGCTACTTGGGAGGGTGATGCAGGAGAATCCCTTGAACTCGGGAGGCAGAGTTTGCAGTGTGCCGAGATCGTACCATTGCATTCCAGCCTAGGCAACGAGTGAAAACTCCATCTCAAAAGAGATAAAATAGTAAAGATATTTATGTTTATACAGCTTTACAAGTTGAAACATCCCTTCATTTATGAAGAATTAAAAGGGGTCTCGATCTCCTGACCTCGTGATCCACCCGCCTGGCTAACATGGTGAAAGCCCGTCTCTACTAAAAATACAAAAAACTAGCCGGGCGTGGTGGTGGGCGCCTGTAGTCCCAGCTACTCGGAGGCTGAGGCGGGAGAATGGCGTGAACCCGGGAGGCGGAGCTCGCAGGGAGCCGAGATCACCCCACTGCACCCCCCCCTGGGCGACACAGTGAGACCCCGTCTAAAAAAAAAAAAAAAAGAATTAAAAGGGGTACCCTTTTTAGAGAAAAGGAGAGCATGTAAACTTCAAGAAAATTGATATGTATAATTTTATAAAGCAGGGGTTGTGCTTTTTTTTTTTTTTTTTTTTTTTTTTT
>NW_016816918.1:10360-23298 GCF_001698545.2 Rhinopithecus bieti
TTTTGAGACGGAGTTTCGCTCTTGTTGCCCAGGCTGGAGTGCAGTAGTGCGACCTCAGCTCACTGCAACCTCCACCTCCCGGATTCAAGCGATTCTTCTGCCTCAGCCTCCCAAGTATCTGGGATTACAGGCATGCGCTGCCACACCTGGCAACTTTTGTATTTTTTTTTTGTTTGTTTGTTTTTGTTTTTTTTTTTAGTAGGGACAGGATTTCTCCATGTTGGTCAGGCTGGTCTTGAACTCTCAACTTCAGGTGATCTCCCTGCCTCAGCCTCCCAAAGTGCTGGGATTACAGGCCTGAGCCACTGTGCCCTGCCAGGGGTTGTGCTTTTTAAGTTTCAATTTTATTTTTGCTAAATATTTATTCTTTTATAGATTTAATTACAAGTCTTCAGAATGCCAGAGATATACAGGATATGCGAATTAAGAAGAAACAAAGGCAACGCATCTTTCCACAACCAGGCAGTCTGTGTCTTGCAAAAACATCCACTCTGCCTCGAATCTCTCTGAAAGCAGCAGTAGGAGGCCAAGTTCCCTCTGCCTGTTCTCATAAACAGGTATGTGTTTGTCTATAATACTGATGGCTTTTATGAAAGAGTGTAATTTTGTTTCATTAACTAGTATCTACAAATGGCTTTGTTTAAAGAATGAACACATTAGTGCAGGAATGGATGAATGAAATCATCATATTTCCTAATTAGCCTACAGTGGCAGCTTCTGGCCCCTTGCTAGGCCTGCCTCATCCTACTAAAGTGATCTGTGCTTCCAAATTACTATTTCTTTTCCCCCTTCAAATCTTTCTTACTTTGTCATTATAAATGCTTTCAGCTAGGCGTCAGAGAAAAGTAGTTTTAGTGATATTCAAATATGAATAACTGATAGCCCTGAACCTTCTATGAGCTATTTATATTTTCAAAAGAGGATTCTCCTTAAGCCAGTACTATCTGGGTAGAATTTTAGGCAGTGGAGAGGTGAAAATAATATTGATGGCATTAATGGCTAACTTTGAGCATTTTCTAGGTGTGAGGTGCTCTTCTAAGCACTTCACACGCATTAGGTATATCTTGCTTAATCCTCACAGTCACCTTGAAAGAAAGGCACTGTTATTTTGTTTCCATTTTGCAAATAAGAGTACTGAAGCATAGAGAGGGTTAAATAACTGCCCCAGAGCCACTTAACTAGTAAGTGGAAGAGCTATGATCCCAAAGCAAAGAGTCTGACTCCATAGTCAAACTCTGAACAAACAAAAAGACACTTTGGTTTAGATATCCTGGGGTGAAAGCAAGCACTTTGAAAGTAAGCCTTGCCTGCGTACAAATCTGATCACCTGAGGTCACATTCCCTAAAATACTTACATTTTTCCCTTTTGTTTCCCATCTAAGTTTTTGAACTTAAGAGATTTTGTAAAACATTACATTTTTTTATCCTCACAGTATCTTCCTATGGCAGATTTAACAGGAAGCATAAACACAGGGGTAGAAAAGGTACAGCAGACTGTGGAATGTATGGATCATTTATATTACGTTAAAATTTTTAGTTTCTAGTAAGTAAAATGTTTTCGTAGTGATATTCTAGTAGTTAATGAAAATTTTGGTAAATTCAGTTTTGGTTTGTTATAATTGTTTTATTGCTTGATACTTGTTTATTTTAAATTATTTTCATTTTGTGTGTGTGTTTATTTTGTGTAGCTGTATATGTATGGCGTTTCTAAACATTGCATAAAATTAACAGCAAAATGCAGAGTCTTTTCAGTTTTACACTCAAGATTATCTTGGTAAGGAAAGTTTATGGGCTGGAAAAGGAATACAGTTGGCTGATGGTGGATGGCTCATACCCTCCAATGATGGAAAGGCTGGAAAAGAAGAATTTTATAGGTACTCTATGCAAAAAGATTGTGTGTTAACTTTTATGTATTCCCTCATCCCTCTTTCTTCTCTTAACTGTCTATCGAACTAAAAGTTGGCTAGAAATCAAATTTTATGCATTTAATCATTTTAAGCGCATTACGGTTAAGCATTCTGTTGAAGTCTTTTGAAAAGTGCCTTTTGTCCTGGGGTTTAATGAACTGGATTTGCTTGATTTGGGACATTTTTCTTATGCATTTATAAATAAAGGCCAATTTGTAAAGTTAAATTTGGCCGGGTGCAGTGGCTCACGCCTGTAATCCCAGCACTTTGGGAGGCCGAGGCAGGTGGATCACCTGAGGTCAGCAGTTTGAGACCAGCCTGGCCAACATGGCGAAACCCCATCTCTACTAAAAGTACAAAAATTATCTGGGCATGGTGGCAGGCACCTGTAATCCCGGCTACTCAGGAGGCTGAGGCAGGAGAATCACTTGAACTTGGGAGGCAGAGGTTGCAGTGAACCAAGATCATGCCACCACACTCCAGCCTGGGCGATAAGAGTGAGACTCCATCTCAAAAAAAAAAAGGTTAAATTTGAGGGCCAGGCATGGTAGCTTATGCCTGTAATCCCAGCACTTTGGGAGACTGAGGTGGGCGGATCTCTTGAGCACAGGAGTTTGAGACCAGCCTGGGCAACATGGTGAAAACCCATCTCTACAACCAAATTAAAAAATTAGCCCACCCAGGCATACTGGCTCACGCCTATAGTCCCAACACTTTGGGAGGCCAAGATGGGCTGGTTACCAGAGGGTCAGGAGTTCGAGACCAGCCTGGCCAACATGGCGAAACCCCAGTGCTACTAAAAATATAAAAATTAGCCGGGTGTGGTGAGGCACGCCTGTAATCCCAGCTACTTGGGAGGCTGAAGCAGGAGAATCATTTGAGCCCAGTAGGTGGAGGTTGCAGTGAGCCAAGACCACTCCACTGCACTCCAGCCTGGGCGACAGAGCAAGACTCTGTCTCAGAAAAAAAAAAATTTTGCCCAGCATGTACTTGTAGTGCCAGCTACTTGGAAGGCTGACTGAGGTGGATGGCTTGAGCCTGGGAGGCAGGGGTTGTGGTGAACTGAGGTTGCGCCACTGCACTCCCGCCTGGGTGACAAAGCAAGACCCTGTTGCGAAAAAGGCCAGATGTGGTGACTCACGCCTATAATCCCAGCACTTTGGGAGATTGAGATGGGCAGATCACCTGAGGTCAGGAGTTTGAAACTAGTCTGGCCAACATGGCAAAACCCTGTCTCTACTAAAAATACAAGAATTAGCTGGACGTGGTGGCATGTGCCTGTAATCCCACCTACTCAGGAGGCTGAGGCAGGAGAATCGTTTGAAACCGGGAGGCAGAGGTTGCAGTGAGCCAAAATCGCACCACTGCACTGCAGCCTGGGTGACAGAGTAAGATTCCATCTCAAGAAAAAAATAAAAATAAAGCAAGTTAAATTCAAAATGGCCTTATGGTAGATTCCTCCCCCGACACACACTTACTTCATGTTTTCTTTCATTGTATATTTTAATAGATACAAAATATAAATAAACACTAAAAGTTAAACAAATATTTGAATATCAATAATTCTAAATAACTAGAAAATCTCAGAGCCCTAAAACAGCAACAATTTAGAAACTGTATAACCTCTTTTATTGTAATTTTACAGAAACATAATTTAAAGCTTTTGTTATCAGAGATATATTACATTATGCCAGTGGCAAAAGGTGGGATTTATTTCCTCAGCGTCCTTATTTTAAATTTCTGTACATTTTCCAAAATTTATAGTTTTGGAAAAGTGGTAAAACTTTTTTTCCTGAATTTTGTTTTAACTTTTAAAAGAAATACTGTTTACGTCTTGCGTATCTTATATAACAAACATCTGCTTATAGATTCCAGTAAGAAAAGTAAGTTAAACAGTTGTATTATTTTCTCGTACTAAATAGACTGCATAAGGTAAAAGTTAAGAATGATTGCCCTGTGGTCAAGTGGGAATGTGGAAGCTCTCGTTAGTTTTTTCTGATTATTCAGCAAATCTCTATTGAGCACCTGCTATGTGTCAGGTACTATTCTGGTTACTAGGGATAATAAAGCAAAACAAAAAAGTCCCTGTCCTGATGAGTCATACATTCTAGTGGGCGTGGAAGGCATAGAAAATGTTGAAAAATAAGTAAATTGTATAGTATGTTAGAAGAAGATACATACTATAAAGATAGATAAAGCTGGAAAGGTGTCAGAGAAAGTTGGGCAAGGAGTTGCGATTTTTAGTCTAATAAGTAATTAGGAAGGCTTCACTGAGTCAGCTACATTTGATAAATGACCTAAAGCAAAAGGAGGGAGCATAGGACTATCCTAGCGAAAGATCCCTAGTCTCTAAAAGGGGAGCATGCTTGAAGTATTTGAGGAACAGGAAGTTAGTGCAACTGGAGTAGAGTGGATAGGAGAAGAGTAGTCGTAGATGAGATACAAAGGGAGGACCTCATAGACCTTTATAAGAACCTTACCTTTTACTCTGCATGATTTTTACTGAATAAACTACTGGAAGGCTTAAAGCAAAGGGTAACATGATCTGACTTTTTTTTTTTTTTTTTTGAGACAGTCTCACTCCGTTGCTCAGGCTAGAGTGCAGTGGCGCAATCTCGGCTCACTGCAGCCTCCACCTCCCAGGTTCGAGCGATTCTCCTGCCTCAGCCTCCTGAGTTGCTGGGACTACAGGTGTGCACCACCATGCCCAGCTGATTTTTATATTTTTAGTAGAGACGGGGTTTCGCCAAGTTGGTCTCAAACTCCTGACCTCAGGATCCACCCTCCTCGGCCTCCTAAAGTGCTGGAGTTACAGGTGTGAGCCACCATGTCCACCCTGATCTAACTTATTTTTGAAAAAATAATTCTAGCTATTTGTTGAGAGGGGCAAGGATGGGCGCAGAGAGACCACTGAAGCTATTGCAGAAATACATGTGAGAGGTGGTTGCTTGGACCAGGGAAGTGGCAGTGGAATTGGTGGAAAGCAGTTGGACTCTGGAGTGTTTTGAAAGTGGCACCATTAGGAGTTGCTCAAGGATTAGATATAAAATGTGAAAGAGGAGGAGAATAACAATGGCTGTAAAGATTTTGCCTTAGCAACTGGAAGGATAGAGTTACCGTGTAACTACCAGAATTGAGAAGACCAAACATGGAGGGAAATGGAGAGTCTGGTTTTGGACGTTTGAAGCTTGAGATGTAATAGTAGACAGCCAAGTGGAGGTGTTAGGTAGGCAGTTGGATATGCAAGTCTATACACAGGTAAAGTATAGGCCAAATAAATCAGTTCACAAGTCATCGGCATATAGATGACTTGAAGGCCATGAAGAGGAGACTGAGAAAGAGCAACCAGAAAGTTAGGAATAAATGCAGAATGAGATGTTGCATGCCAAGTGAAGATGGAATTTCAGGGAATAGAAAATGACCAGCTGTGGAAGCTGCTTCTAATAGGTAAAGTAAAATGAGGACTGAGATTGGCCACTGGATTTAGCACTGCAGAAGACATTACTAACATTAATAAAAATAGCTCAATAGGTTGGTGGAGTGATATCCTGATTAGAATGCAATTAAAGAGCAGTTGAAAAGCAGGAGTTGGAGACACAGAATAGAGTCAGTTCTTTTGGGAGTTGCCAGAAAGAAGCAGAGAGAGGGACATTGCTTGGAGAGGAAGTAGGATCAAAGAGTCTTGGTTTTGGCTTGTTTCAAGGTAGGAAAAAACCGTATCTTATGCTGATTCACATCGTTCAGTAGAGAAGGAAAAAATTGATGATGCAGGAGAGAGAGGAGGCATTTCCTGAGCGTTGGCCTTGTAGGCAGCAGAAGGTACAGGAGCTAGTGCACAAATGGTAGAAGAGGGCAAAGTGTAACGATGCAGATGCTTGGAAGAGGGCAAAGTATAGGGATACAGATGCTGTGAGTGGATAGATATGAGGGTGGGAGCTTATCAAAGTTCTCTTTTGATTACTTCTGTTGTCTTAGTGCTAAGAGTATGAATGAGAAAGGAGGAGTTAGAGATTTGAGAACAGAGGGGACAGGATCGAGGAGAGCATCAAAACTAAGAAAGGCAGTTCTCAGGTGTGATTTCTAAAAACAATCTCTTTCATAAGAAAATAATCTAAAATATAATTACTTAAAATCAAGGATCTCATTTTCAGGAACAAATATGAGTTGAAATCATTCTGTTGACTCTTAAGTGGAATTTTTTATTTTGTTTTTATATTTTGAGATAGGGTCTCACTCTGTTGTCCAGGCTGGAGTGCAGTGGCACTATAATGGCTCACTGCAGGCTCAATCTCCTGGGCTCAAGCAATCCTCCCACCACGGCCTCCCAAGTAGCTGGGACCACAAATGTGAGCTACCACTCTTGGCTAACATTTTTATTTTTTGTAGAGACGTGGGGGTCTCACTATGTTACCTAGGCTGGTCTCAAACTCCTGGCCTCAAGCAATCCTCCTGCCTCAGCCTCCCAAAATGCTGGGAGTATAGGTATGAGCCACCATACTCAGCAAGTGAAGTTTTTATCGGTATGATATTTTGATACATGTAAAATAATTTTCTGAAATTATATTGTAGATCATATGAACTCATAAAACTTACTGAATGATCTTGAATAATGTAGTTTTTGTACAGAGAATAGTTGTAGTTGTTGAATTCAGTATCACCCTATGTGGTTTTTATGATAATATTCTACCTTTATTTGTTCAGGGCTCTGTGTGACACTCCAGGTGTGGATCCAAAACTTATTTCTAGAATTTGGGTTTATAATCACTATAGATGGATCATATGGAAACTGGCAGCTATGGAATGTGCCTTTCCTAAGGAATTTGCTAATAGATGCCTAAGCCCGGAAAGGGTGCTTCTTCAACTAAAATACAGGCAAGTTTAAAGCATTGCCTTATGTAATCATGTACTGCAGTATGGTTAAGGTTTCTGTGTAATCTGTGACTTCCATGTCAAAATGTTGCACAAGCCAGTTGTCAGTGACAGTTGCCATCCCACACTGCTGTTCTCTTGTCATCCCTAGCCCCCATTTAAGAGAGATCACACAGTCATGCATTGCTTGCTTCCCTCTTTCCCCACCCGCTCCTTATCCTCTTGACGTATGAGAAGAATATGAGTTATTAATTTGATCCACTATTTGGGGATTGCTAATAAAGCATTTTTACATTTTATTTTTTGCTTTTTAAAAAGAGTTCGTATTTTAACAATATGAAACAATATAGCTAGTTACAAAATTTTAAATTCTCAGTATTTCTTAGATAAATTCAGTTTTTATTTTCAATTATTCAGTGACTTGTTTAAACAGTGGAATTCTAGAGTCACACTTCCTAAAATATGCATTTTTGTGTTCACTTTTAGATATGATATGGAAATTGATAGAAGCAGAAGATCGGCTATAAAAAAGATAATGGAAAGGGATGACACAGCTGCAAAAACACTTGTTCTCTGTGTTTCTGACGTAATTTCATTGAGCGCAAATATATCTGAAACTTCTAGCAGTAAAACTAGTAGTGCAGATACCCAAAAAGTGGCCATTATTGAACTTACAGATGGGTGGTATGCTGTTAAAGCCCAGTTAGATCCTCCCCTCTTAGCTATCTTAAAGAATGGCAGACTGACAGTTGGTCAGAAGATTATTCTTCATGGAGCAGAACTGGTGGGCTCTCCTGATGCCTGTACACCTCTTGAAGCCCCAGAATCTCTTATGTTAAAGGTAAATTAATTTTCATTCTTGGTAAAAATCAGTCACTGATTCAGTTAAATTCTAGAGGTTTTACATTCAAATTTTAAATACTTATTAAGGATGCTCAATTTCTTAAATATACTGATAATTTTAGTATAAAAAGCATATTCTTCAAACAGTTAAAGTTTTGTGCAGTTTTGGGAGGGCCAGAGATCTTTCTTGAGAAATAATGCATTTCCAATTAAAAAGCAAAAGTAAATTTGCACCATTTGATTTTGGTATCTGTAACTTGCTGCCCTCTTGTTCTCATAGCTTTGCTTTGATCAGATCCCTATTCTACTCTGGATTAGAGAATTATATTTTAGTACTTCTCAAATATGTAATAAATACACTTTTCATCTCTGTAGATTTTAAACTACATAACAGGACTTTGTCATATTGAATGGTCTGCAGTATTGCTATCTGAAATTACTGATAATATTGTACATTCAGATTCACTTAAGAGGTAACCTTGCAGAGAATTTACTTCTCTGGTATTCTGGATCACTCTAAAGAGAACATTTTGTAAATTAAACATTTTTAAGGTAAAGATGTGTTCTGTTTGGCATTAGTTCCATGTTGGATTGATTGCTTTTTACAGAAAGCATTCCATTAAGCTGAAACAGTCTTTTGTTTTATGTTGCTTAGAATGTCAAGCTTGCAGTGGCTTTCATTTTCTTGCTTTTTGTTTTGTTTTGTTTTGTTTTTCATCAAATCAATGCATGTGCATAATTTGGAAACTCAACTTTAATGTAAGACACATGACCAAAAAAAGCAGTTGTTAGCACAACCCTCCCCACCCTCATTCATGGTCCCAAGAGGCAATCATTTCCAGTCCCTTTGACTATTTTTTAGCTTGTTCTGCTGTCTTCTTTCTCTCTCCAGTTTAGAGAGCAACTGTTAACTTCCTGCTATGGCAAATGAGGATTTCAGTCTGTTACTCCAACACTGGTACATATTTCTCTACCCTCTTCCCCATCTTCCCTCTACTAATACAGCATGATTTTTAGTGAAATCTGTATTCCGTGTATACATTATAATGACTAAAAAATATTTTTTGCAATTTAATACCTAATATACTATGATCACATTTCCTTTCTTTACACCTTACTGCTTTCCATGGAGTTATTAACTGTCCTTTTCATTTCTCTTAATTTTCTGTGTCCTTACACAGGAGCTATAAAAATCCTGCCCAATTTGTTAAAATTGCTCCATTGGTTCCATTTCTGTTTCTTGGAAACCCCTGGACCTTTTTATATTCTTACTGCATTCTGAAGTGCTCATTTTCTTCTTTTTTTTTTTTTCCTGAGACAGAGTCTCGCTCTGTCGCCGAGGCTGGAGTGCAGTGGCACGATCTTGGCTCACTGCCAGCTCCACCTCCCAGGTTCACGCCATTCTCCTGCCTCAGCCTCCCAAGTAGCTGGGACTACAGGCACCTGCCACCACGCCTGGCTAATTTTTTTCTTTGTATTTTTTAGTAAAGGTGGGGTTTCACCGTGTTAGCCAGGGTGGTCTCGATTTCCTGACCTCGTGATCTGCCCGCTTCGGCCTCCCAAAGTGCTGGGATTACAGGCATGAGCCACCGTGCCCTTTCCGAAGTGCTCATTTTCTATGTGTGCCATATAGCTTTCATTCTGTAAATTATTCTAACCTCTTTTCTGTGTTAGAAACCCCATTTCCTGGTTTTCATATCATCTTTCTAGAATATTTCCCCTAGTTTTAAGGGCCCACAACTCTTAGAGGCTTCTTGTGGAAAGGAGCATGCAGCTTTTTGACATCTTAGGGTAAGGTTGGCTGGATATAGAATTCTAGGTTGAAATAATTTCTTCAGAATTTTTTTTTTTTTTTTTTTTGAGACAGTGTCTCACTCTGTCACCTAGGCTGGAGTGTTTTATTTTGTACAGATGAGGTCTCCCTATGTTGCCTAGGCCGATCTTGAACTTCTAGGCTCAAATGGTCTTCACGCTTCAGCCTCCCAGAGTGCTGGGATCACAGGCATGAACCACTGCACCTGGCCGATGGTGCTATTTTTATCTTCAGTCATTCATTATGTACTCTGGTTTTAAGAAATTAAGATTGTTTTGTCTTTATTTTTATTTATTTATTTATTTATTTTTGAGGCAAAGTTTCGCTCTTGTCACTCAGGCTGTAGTGCAATGGCGTGATCTCGGCTCACTGCAACCTCTGCCTCTCGGGTTCAAGTGATTCTTCTGCCTCAGCCTCCCGAGTAGCTGGGATTACAGGTGCCTGCCACCACACCCAGCCAAATTTTGTATTTTTAGTAGAGACGGGATTTCACCGTATTGGCCAGGCTGGTCTCAAACTCCTGACCTTAGGCGATCCACCTGCCTCAGCCTCCCAAAATGCTGGGATTACAGGCGTGAGCCACCGCGCCTGGCCTGTTTTGTCTTTAATTAAATTTCACAGTAATATACTTTGATGTCTTTTTTTTTTTTTTTTTAACTTTTTTTTTTTCCTTTAATTCTTGGCCCAGATGCTTACTGGCACTTACTCTAGAAACACATCATCCTTCGTTGAGTTCTGGGAAATTTTCTTTAAGTGGTTCTTTTATAATTTCCCTCCATTTTTTTCTCTACTTTTTTCTGGAACTCCTGATGTTTGGACACTAGGCCTCCTACATTGTTCCTCTAATTTTCTTGTCTTTTCTCCTACTTTCTATTTCGTTACCTTTTTTTATTCTCACTTCTGGGATGGTTTTTAATTTTTTCTGCTAATTCTTTTTATTAATATGCCATGTTTTATAGATTTGTCTTTAAATATTTTACATAATTTTATAACAAAATACAAAAAAAGCAATTCCTAAAAATTTTGAAAGTCAATTGAAAGCAAAGAACTTAAGTGTATTTTCAATTAGAGCATAATCATACCTAGAAACTATTTGAAGTAACTTAAAAAATGTTTTATGTCCCTAGTGGTATATTCCCCAAGAACAACAACAGCAACAATAACTATAAAATGAAACAAAATCTTAAGCTATTCTTAGTCATCATGTTGTTGGTGGTAGTGTTGGTATTCCTATTCTGAAGTTATAGTGGATATGAAGTATGTTGAAATATCCTTTTACACTCTTTTATGTGTATTTGTTGTATGTGAGTAATTATATGATTATAGAGAACAGGGATCTTTTTATCAGAGAAAGGTACAGATGTGAGATTGAAGTAAAGGAAAACTTGCAGTTCTGCATTTGTATTGGAAATATCATTATGAACTCGAGATCTATATTATCTTTAAAAAATAGATGCTGGCTGGGTGCGGTGGCTCACGCCTATAATCCTAGCACTTTGAGAGGCCAAGGTGAGTGGATCACTTGAGGTCAGGAGTTCAAGACCAGCCTGGCCAACATGGTGAAACCCTGTCTCTACTAAAAATATAAAACTTAGCCGGACATGATGGCATGCTCCTGTAGTCCCAGCTACTGGGGAGGCTGAGGTGGGAGAATCACTTGAACCTGGGATGCAGAGGTTGCAGTGAGCCAAGATCACACCATTGCACTCCAGCCTGGGCAACAAAGTGAGATCCTGTCTCAAAAAACAAACAAAGAAACATGCTTACTGGTTTCGTCTATCAAAAAGAACAACAACAAAAAAAATGAACAATCCAGTGGTTCTGAGTATCCCTAGTTCTCAGACTGTTTTCTAAGTACCATTTTCTCTTAAAAAGATGCAAGTTGTCTTGAAGAAATGTCTGAGTCCAGATTCAGGGGACGATATATATGAATCTGGAAAGTCTTGACATACCAGAAAAAAACTAAGCATCAGACACTACTAGTGTCATGTCAAAAGGACTCAGGAGTGTACTAGAATACATTCTTACTGATCAGAGATAAAATAATTTGAGCATCAGAAAGGACAATAACAGGCTGGGCACGGTGGCCCACACTTGTAATCCCAAGATTTTGGGAGGCCAAGGTGGGCAGATCACTTGGGGTCAGGAGTTCGAGACCAGTCTGGCCAACATGGTGAAACCCCATCTCTACTAAAAAATACAAAAATTAGGCCTGGGGGCAGGTGTCTGTAATCCCAGCTACTTGGGAGTCTGAGGCAAGGAGAATTGCTTCAACCCAGGAAGCAGAGGTTGTAGTGAGCCAAGATCGTGCCGCTGCACTCCAGCCTGGGTGACAGAGCAAGACTCCATTGCAAAGAAAAAAAAAAAAAAAGGATAATAGCAAAAAATTGAAATTCATAACAAATGATACCTCTACTCTCATTGTTTTAAAAACTAAAGCCCAGGCACAGTGGCTCACGCGTGTAATCACAGTACTTTGGGAGACTAAGGTGGGCAGATTGCTTGCATTCAGGAGTGTGAGACCAGCCTGGTCAACATGACAAAACCACATCTCTACAAAAAATACAAAAATTAACCAGGTGTCATGGTATGCATGCGCCTGTAGTCCCAGCTACTTGAGAAGCCGTGGTGGTAGGATGACCTGAGCCCAGGAGGCAGAGGTTGCAGTGAGTTGAGATTGTGCTACTCCACTTCAGCCTGGGTGACAAGGCCAGACCCAGCCTCAAAAAAACAACAAAGACTAAGTAAAAGGAGAAAAAAATCAAGCATTTATCTTTCTTCTCTTATGTGATCTATATATTGGGACCCTTAAGTAGATCAGGGGAAGTTTCTGTTTATAAAAATGTTTCAACAAATAAGGAATAATAGAATTAAAATATAACCATTTCGCAACCCTCAAATTAGGGTTGTCTTTTCTTCCAATTCGTTGTTTTTTGAGACGGGGTCTTGCACTGTTGCCCAGGCTGGAGTGCTGTGGCACGATCTTGGCTCACTGCAACCCGCTCCTCCCAGATTCAAGCCATTCTCCTGCCTCAGCCTCAGCCTCCTGAGTAGCTGGGATTACAGGCATCCACCACCACACCTGGCTAATTTTTTTGTATTTTTAGTAGAGACAGGGCTTCACTATGTTGGCTAAGCTGGTGTCGAACTCCTGACCTCGTGATCCGCCTGCCTTGGCCTCCCAAAGTGCTGGGATTACAGGCTTGAGCTACTGTGCCCAGCCTTTTCTAATTCTTAAAGTGAATTTGTGTCTACCAGCATAATTTTCAAGAGACCTTTATTATTCCCTAAATGTTTTCTCTCTTTGTGACATTCAATTCTTGTTTCCTAGGTACAGTATCTTCTTATCTTTCTAAAGCTAATGATTAATGTTTTGTTTTCATTTTCGTTTTTTCTGCTTCCTGCATTTTTTTTTTTTTAAAAATAAATATTAATTTTTTTTTTTTTTTTTTTTTTTTTTTTTTCCCCCCTTTTTTTTTTTTTTTTTTTTTTTTTTTTAATGAAAA
>NW_016816918.1:23577-47049 GCF_001698545.2 Rhinopithecus bieti
TTTTTTTTTTTTTTTTTAATGAAAACCTTTCTCTGTTTGAGTCTCTCAGGTTAGAGACTTTCCTTAATGGTGATCATTGACTGATCCACAAGTTGTATGTGTGGTGAGGCTTGTCAGCTCATAGGGTAGTAATGTGGTGATTTAGTTAACTAGGAGACCCTCAAATATCAGTGACTGTTCCGAGAATTGAGCAGAGTAAGGAAATTAATAGGGAGAGTCATTTTCAGCATAAAAATTTTATTTCAGTTTTGTTTTCAATAATAGCATCTCACCCCCACCCTGGCTGCGTCTGCTCAGTGTTCCAGAGTCCACAGTATGTATGGTTCAGCCCTCCAGAAAGTAAAGTCTCCTGCATTTCTTTTTTTTTTTTTTTTAATGCTGCAGCAAGAATAGGGTCCTGGGTTCTTTTTTAGTATGAGGGAGGGACAGCCACCTGGCTACTTGGGATAGGAAGGAAAATCTGGTGTTTCAACTACTTTTGTACAAAATGTCAACCATTTTTTCCTATTTTCAGCCCCACCATATGCTCCAGCCTTCACAAGTACCTGTTGCCTCCAATTTCTGCGTGTTTTCCTTTAATTATTTTGTTTCATATTAACTCCTTACAGCAAGTTTGGTGGCTGAATAACCTTGGGCAAGTTGTATAGTTTCTCACATGCACTTTAGTTTTATCGTCATCTGTAAAATGGAGATGAGTCTTAGGATTATTGTGAAGAAAATTTTTCTTTTTCTTTTATTTATTTATTTTTTTTGGAGACGGAGGTGCACTCTGTCACCCAGGCTGGAGTGCAGTGGCACAATCTCAGCTCACTGCACCCTCTGCCTCCAGGTTCAAGCAGTTCTGCTGCCTCAGCCTCCCGAGTAGCTGGGATTACAGGCGCCCACCACCTCACCTGGCTACTTTTTTTTTTTTTTTAAGTAGAGACAGGGTTTCACCATATTGGCCAGGCTGATCTCGAACTCCTGACCTCAGGTGATGCACCTGCCTCAGCCTCCCAAAGTGTTGGGATTACAGGCGTGAGCCACCTTGCCTGGCCAAAGATTAATTGTTAATATACGTAAAGTGCTTAACACTATGCCAGGTACCTTAGTAAGTGTTCAATGAATATTTGCTCTTTGTGTTAACCATAATCATTCTCAGGCTGCTTTGTCATTTACTCATTCCATAAATTCTTAGCTTCCAAAATTTTGGTGATGCCTCACTTCTTATTCTCTCTAGTTGCCTTTGTCCATGTAGGTTTTTTGAGGAAGCTTGGGTGAATAAGTGTATTTTAAACTATTATGTTTAAATTGAAGTTCCTTTTATCTGTTTTCTAATAGAAACACTTAAATAGCATTAAAACTTGTAGCAGTATAAACAATATGTTTGAGAAGTACTCTCTTTTGAAAATATTTTCACTTTGATACATTTTTTACTTACTGTCTTACTAATCTTCCTAAGACTTTTAAAGTGAATATTTTAAGGCAGTTCTAAAAGAATGAAAACTTATGATATCTGTAATAGAGTTGAATACATATTTAACTCCTAAATCCATATATTTATTAATTTGTCCAGATTTCTGCTAACAGTACTCGGCCTGCTCGCTGGTATACCAAACTTGGATTCTTTCCTGACCCTAGACCTTTTCCTCTGCCCTTATCATCACTTTTCAGTGATGGAGGAAATGTTGGTTGTGTTGATGTAATTATTCAAAGAGCATACCCTATACAGGTATGATATATTCTTGAAACTTATATATTTCTTTCTTTTGATAAACTTTATTTTTTTGTTTGTTTGTTTGTTTGTGACGGAGTTTCGGTCTCTTGCCCCGGCTGGAGTGCAATGGCGTGATCTTGGCTCACTGCAACCTCCACCTCCTGGGTTCAAGTGATTCTCCTCCCTCACTCTCTCAAGTAGCTGAGATTACAGGCATGCGCCACCCCACCCAGATAATTTTGTATTTTTGGTAGAGACGGAGTTTCACCATATTGGTCAGGCTGATCTCAAACTCCTGACCTCAGGTGATCCACTAACCTCAGTCTCCCAAAATTCTGGGATTACAGGCGTGAGCCACCATGCCTGACCTGATACAATTAATTTGAAAGTTATATATATGACTTTTTTGGTGTGTGTAACACATTGTTACAGTGGATGGAGAAGACATCATCTGGATTATACATATTTCGCAATGAAAGAGAGGAAGAAAAGGAAGCAGCAAAATATGTGGAGGCCCAACAAAAGAGACTGGAAGCCTTATTCACTAAAATTCAAGAGGAATTTGAAGAACATGAAGGTAAAATGAGTTATATGGTACACATTTTTATTTCTAATATAAGAACAAAGTTTTAGAGACTTTCAATTTAACATTTTAATGAGTAAATTGTTTTATTTTGAGTAATAAATTGACTATATTTTAGTATCTGGAGTATTCTTTTTTGGTATTAGAGAAAGGATAGCAATAAAGGGCAGAAATACCAGATTATTTTTCCCTAAGCCATTTGTAATATTTTTCCTGAATTCTTACCTATATTATGTGACTTTGGCATTTTGTCATTGTAGTTATTAGTTTTCATGTGTTATGATGCCTGGAACTAGGACCTATTGTGGTGTCAATTTTAATATTAAAAATCGTGGTGTTTTTATGTTTATATGACATAAATTTTATTTTTTCATATCTCCCTTTTGTTGTTGCTGAAGATTTTATGTTCTTCATTTCCTCATGATTTATATAGCAGATATAACATGTTCTATAGAACTTATCGTTCCATAGTTATCTGCAGAAATATTGCTCCTTATATTCTATTTGCTTAAAATTATCACTAGATCATACTATTTTCATAAATAAGTGATTATGAAATCATTTACAGGCATACCTCAGAGATACTGTGGATTTGATTATAGACCACCACAGTAAAGCAAATATTACAGTAGAGCACATCACATGAATATTTTGGCTTCCCAGAGCATAAATATAAAAAGTAATGTTTACACTATAGCGTAATCTCTTAAATGTGTGGTAGTAGCATTGTGTCTTAAAGAAAAATGCACATACCTTAATATACTTTATTGCTAAGAAATGCTAATGATCATCTGAGCTTTCAGTGAGTTGTAATATTTTTGCTGGTGGAGGATCTTTCCTCGATGTTGATGCCTGCTGAATGATCAGAGTGGTAGTTGCTGAAGGTTGGGGCGGTTGTGGCAATTTCTTAAAATAAGACAAGGGCATTTGCAACATTGATTGACTTTTCCTTTCATGAAAGATTTCTCTGTAGCATGCAATGCTGTTTGATAGCATTTTATCCATGGTAGAACTGCTTTCATAATTTGAGTCAATTCTATCAAACTCTGCTTTATCAGAGTATTATGTAATATTCTAAATCCTTTGTTGTCATTTCAACAATATTCACAGCACCTTCACGAGGAGTAGATTCCTTCTCAAGAAACTACTTTCTTTGCTCATCCATAAGAAGCAGCTCTGTATTAATCTGTTCTCACACTGCTATAAGGAATACCTGAGACTGGGTAATTTCTAAAGGAAAGAAGCTTAATTGACTCACAGTTCCACTTGGCTGAGGAGGCCTCAGGAAACTTACAATCATGGCAGAAGGCAAAGGAGAAACAAATACCTTTTTCATAAGGTGGCAGAAGAGAGAGTGCAGGGTAAACTGCCACTTTTAAGCCATGAGATCTCGTGAGAACTCCCTCACTAGCACAAGAATAGCATGGGGGAAACCACCCCCATGATCCAGTCACCTACCACCAGATCTCTCCGTCAACACATGGGGATTACAATTTGAGATGAGATTTGGGTAGGGACACAGAGCCAAACCATATCATTCTGCCCCGGACTCTCCCAAATCTCATGTCCTTTCTACATTTCAAAACCAATCATGCCTTCCCAACAGTCCCTGAAATTCTTAACTAATTCCAGCATTAACTCAAAAATTAAAGTCCAAAGTCTTCATCTGAGACAAGACAAATCTCTTCCATCTATGAGCCTGTAAAATCAAAAGCAAATTCGTTACTTCCAAGATACAGTGGCGGTGGCCGGGAGCGGTGGCTCAAGCCTGTAATCCCAGCACTTTGGGAGGCCGAGACCGGCGGATCACGAGGTCAGGAGATCAAGGCCATCCTGGCTAACACGGTGAAACCCCGTCTCTACTAAAACTACAAAAAACTAGCCGGGTGAGGTGGCGGCGCCTGTAGTCCCAGCTACCTGTGAGGCTGAGGCAGGAGAATGGCGTGAACCCGGGAGGCGGAACTTGCAGTGAGCTGAGATCCGGCCACAGCACTCCAGCCTGGGTGACAGAACAAGACTCCGTCTCAAAAAAAAAAAGATACAATGGGGGTACAGGTATTGGGTAAATGCTCCCATCTCAAGTGGGAGAAATTGGCCAAAACAGACGAACTACAGTCTGCATGCAAGTCTGAAATCTAGCCAGGAAATCATTGAATCTTTTTTTTTTCTTTTTGAGACAGGGTCTTGCTCTGTTGTCCAGGCTAGAGTGCAGTGGAGAGATATTGGCTCACTGCAGCCTCTGCCTCCTGTTTCAAGCAATTCTCATGCCTCAGCCTCCCAAGTAGCTGGGATTGCAGGTGTACACCACCATGCCCAGCTAATTTTTGTATTTTTAGTAGAGATGGGGTTTCGCCATGTTGGCCAGGCTGGTCTTAAACTCCTAGCCTCGCTGGGTGTGGTGTCTCACGCTTGTAATCCCACCACTTTGGGAGGCTAAGGTGGGCAGATCATGAGGTCAGGAGTTCAAGACCAGCCTGGCCAACATGGTGAAACCCTGTTTCTACGAAAAATACAAAAATTAGCTGGGCGTGGTGGCACGCATCTGTAATCCCAGCTACTTGGGAGGCTGAGGCAGGAGAATCGCTTGAACCTGGGAGGCGGAGGTTGCAGTGAGCCCAAATCGCACCACTACACTCCAGCCTGGGCAACAAAGCAAGATTCTGTCTCAAAAATAAATAAATAAATAAATAATAAAATAAAAAAATAAACTCCTAGCCTCAAGTGAGCCATCGCACCCAGGCCAGTCATTAAAGCTCTAAAATCTCCTTTGACTCCATGTCTTACATCCAGGGCATGCTGAATAAGGGATGGTCTCCCACGGCCTTGGGCAGCTCTGCCCCTTTGGCTCTGCAGGCTACAGCCCCTGCATCTGCTTTCATGGGCTGCCATTGAGTGACAGCCACACAGTGCAGGCTGTCAGTGGAGGATGATGGCCCTCTTCTCACAGCTCCACTGGGCAGTTCCCCAGTGAGGACTCTGTGGGGTGGCTCCAACCCCATATTTCCCTCCCAATTTCCCTCTCATACTGTGCTAACAGAGGTTCTCTGAGGTCTCTGCCCCAGCAGCAGACTACTGCGTGGACATCCTGGCACTTCCATACATCCTCTGAAATCTAGGCAGAGGCTCCCACAGCTCACCTCTTGTCTTCTGCACACTCACAGGCCCAACACCACATGGAGGCCACCAAGGCTTGGGGCTTGCACCGTCTCAAGCAATGGCCTGATCTGTACCTTGGCCGTTTTTATCAATGGCTGGAGCTAGAGCAAGTGGGATGCAGGGTGCCATGTCCCATGGCTGCACAGAGCAGTGGGGCCTTGGGCCCAGCACACAAAACCATTTTTCCCTCCTAGGTCTCCAGGCCTGTGATAGAAGGGCCTGCTGCGAAGATCTCTGACATGCCTTGGAGACACTGTCTCCATTGTCTTGGCTATTAACATTTGTCTCCTTGTTACTTATGCAAACTTCTGCAGATGGCTTGAATTCTTTCCCAGGAAATGGATTTTTCTTTTCTATTTCATGGTCGGGCTGCAGATTTTCCAAACTTTTATGCTCTGCTTCCCTTTTAAATATAAGTTCCAATTTCAAACCGTCTCTTTGTGAACACGTGTGACTGTGTGTTTCTAGAAAAAACCACATCACACCTTGAACACTTTGCTGCTTAGAAATTTCTTCCACAGGATACCCTAAATCATCTCTCTCAAGTTCTACATTCCATGGATCTCTAGCGAAGGGGCAAAATGCCACTAGTCTCTTTGCTCTAAAGCATAGCAAAAGTGACCTTTGCTTCAGTTCCCAATGAGATCCTCATCTCCATCTGAGATCACCTCAGCCTGACTTCATTGTCCATATCACTGTCAGAATTTTGGTCAAAACCATTCAACAAGTCTCTAGGGAGTTCCAGACTTTCCCACATCTTCCTGTCTTCTTCCAAGCCCTCCAAACTGTTCCAGTCTCTGCCTGTTATCTAGTTACAAAGTCACTTCCACATTTTCAGGTTATTGTTATAGCAGTACCCCACTCCTGGTACCAATTCTCTTTATTAGTTCATCCTCATACTGCTATAAAAATACCTGAGACTGGGTAATTTGTAAAGGAAAAAGGTTTAATTGATTCACAGTTCCACATGGCTGGGGAGGCCTCAGGAAACTTACCATCGTAGTGGAAGATTAAGGAGAAGCAAGTACCTTCTTCACAGGGTGGCAGGAAAGAGAGTACGGGGGAACTCTCACTTTTAAGCCATCAGATCTCTTGAGAACTCCCTCACTATCACGGAACAGCATGAGGGAAACTGCCCCCGTGATCCAGTCACCTCCCACCAGGTCCGTCCCTCGACGTGAGGATTACAGTTCAAGATGAGATTTATGAAGCTCCTCATCATTTAAGTTTTAATGTGACATTGCGGTAATTCAGTCACATCTTCAAGCTTTACTTCTAATTCTAGTTCTCTTGCTATTTCCACCACGTATGCAGTTACTTCCTCCATTGAAGTCTTGAACCTACTCCAAAGTCATCCACGAGGGTTGGAATCAACTTCTGGTAAACTTGTTATTGTTGATATTTTGTCTTCCCATGAAACACTAATGTTCTTAATGGTATCTAGAATGGTGAATCGTTTCTGAAAGGTTTCAATTCACTTTACCCGTACCTATCGGAGAAATCACTATAGCAGCTATTCTTTATAAGACATGTTTCTTAAATAATAAGACTTGAAAGTTGAAATGACTCCATGATCCATGGGCCACAGAATGGATATTGTGTTAGGAGGCATGAAAATAACATTAATCACTCTATACATCTCTGTCAGAGCTCTGTGACAGAAACGTGAAGTGAGCACATACTGTTGCAAAAATGGCACCAATAGGCTTCCTCAACATAGTTTCCACAAACCTTCAATTTGTGTTTAAAAAAAAAAATGCAGTATCTGTGAAACTCAGTAAAGTGAAATACATTAAAACAAATGTACCTATGCTTAACTCATATATTACTGTAATTAAACTCTATGACTTTTTTTTTTTTTTTTTTAAACCATGAGTACACTAGTTTCAAAATTTCCTAGAAAACTTACAGCAGGCCGGGTGTCGTGGATCACATCTATAATCCCAACAGTTTGGGAGTCCAAGGTGGGTGGATCAGTTGTGGTCAGGAGTTTGAGACCAGCCTGGCCAATATAGTGAAACTCTGTCTCTACCAAAAATGCAAAAATTAGCCGGGCGTGTTGGCCTGTGCCTGTAATCCCAGCTACTCGGGAGGCTGAGACAGGAGAATCACTTGAACCTAGGAGACAGAGGTTGCAATGAGCCAAGATCACACTACTGCACTCCAACTTGGGTGACAAGTTGAGACCCTGTCTCAAAAAAAAAAAGAGAGAAAAAACTTTTAGCAGATATATAGTTTCTTATTTTTAAACCTCCCTTCTGTGGGTGTTTTATGCTTGATTCTTTAGTTTTAGTTGCTTTAAATTTACAGTTTAGTGAATTAATGATCCTTTTTTTTTTCTTAGAAAACACAACAAAACCATATTTACCATCACATGCACTAACAAGACAGCAAGTTCGTGCTCTGCAAGATGGTGCAGAGCTTTACGAAGCAGTGAAGAATGCAGCAGACCCAGCTTACCTTGAGGTGAGAGAGTAACAGGACATATAATGAGGCTTGATGATTATTCAAAGTGGGAAGCTATTTTAGACTCTCTGGCCATCACGGGAAGGAGTATGTTGAAATACTGCATTTCTCAAAAGGGATGTGTACATTTCTGGGATTTTCAGTGATGTGCCAAACCAGTGTGGTGGTACGTTTTCAACTCTATACCAAGTAGAGGATGGGAGGGTTCTAGAATTTTATATATTAAATAAATTTGGTTTAAAATACAGGCAAAACTTGTTTGTTTTATTTTTGTCTCTCCTGTACTCTGAAGCAAAAAAACATTTTTATTTTTAAGATAAAACAAATATCTGCAAAGTAATGGCTTAGTTTCCATGTTCTTAGCTGTTTCTCAAGTCCTATCTGGAGTGTACTTGATAATCCTCTACCCTAAGGGTACTTCGGTGGAAATGTTTCAGAAGCTCTAAATTGTTAGAAGTAGCATAGGCTTTAGAATCGTGGCACTCTCATTTGATTAACAAAGTAAATGAGAATAAAATAGCTGGCCGGGCACTGTGGCTCACGCCTGTAATCCCAGCATTTTGGGAGGCCGAGGCGGGCAGAATACCTGAGGTCGGGAGTTCGTGACCAGCCTGGCCAACATGGTGAAACCCCGTCTCTACTAAAAATACAAAATTAGCCAGGCGTGGTGCTTATGCCTATGATCCCAGCTACTCGGGAGGCTGAGACAGGAGAATTGCTTGAATCCGAGAGGCAGAGGTTGCAGTGAGCCTAGGTCATGCCATTGCACTCCAGCCTGGGCAACAAGAGCAAAACTCCGTCTCAAAAAAAAAGCTATTAAATGGGCATAAAATATTGTTTTAGGATCAAATAAATAATCTATATAAAAGTTCCATATAAATGTTAGTTACTATTATTAGAACATAATTTTATATATTAAGCTACCTCCTAAATATTTAGACGTTAGATACCTAAAAAAATTCAAATTCTAAGATTAGTTTGTTAGATAGGAAGGAGCAAATATTTTACCAAAACTACTGGTTGTTAATTGATTAATTTCATTTATTTCATGACTTAATAAATCTTGTGAATATAGCCTTGAATTTCTTAAATAGTGGGACTACAAAATAAACAATATTTCATCAGTAATGTAAGCAGTGCTGTACTGAGTAAAATTCCCTCCTGTTCTGAAATGTTACAATTTGGATTCTCCCTGTGAGAAGTGAGTCCAGTTTTAAAATTTGTGAGTATACTTGCTGCAGGTCTGAAAATGAAGGCTTTATGATTCTTTCTTGAAAAATTATTTGCCTCTATCTTTTATAATATTATTTGTCAAAGCTTGTGCATTCTATGTATCATCATGAAGACAGCTTTAATTTCATCCACAGAATTTAACAATTTTTTTTGTCTGGACATAAGGGAGCAGAATAAGAGTTGGAGTAGGGCCTTGCCCAGCCACTCTGTAACTGGACAAGTAATGTATTTCTTAGGACTTCATTTCCACCTTCTATCAAGGGAAAACCTAAGAGTAGGTTATCTTTAGGGTTCTAAGTGCCTATGAGTCTATGAGATTTTACTTTTTTAAAGTTATCTTTGTAATTCTTTGAGGAGAACATAGGCATCCATTTTTAAAACAGTCCTGTTAGAATTTGTTTTCAGTAACAATGTTGAATGTTGGCCTTCTGAAATCAGGTTTTACAACAAAATGGTTTAAACACTGCCTGCATATTTAGAATCTCTATACCTCCATAAGATACAGAGATTGGATAGTCTCCCTTCCCAGTATAGATTAGGATATTAAGATGTATAATATCCTAAAGTGTAGCAGCAGTCTGATATGTTACATGTCTAAATTCCATTTCCTGTTTTATTTGTTTATTGATTTGTCTGTTTATTTTTGTTACACTGGGTCAAGATTCCCAAGAGGTACAGGTAGAAATTTGCTAAAGTGAGTAGGACAGAAGTGTAGAGGCAAACATAAAAGTATGTTTAGTACATATCTGTTTTAAATTGTGTCTACTATTTAACAGTTAATGAAATTATACTCCCAGGGCTAAGAATCAGAGTTCTGGGGCCAACCTCTGCCTATGTGGTTTGTGCAAATTAGTTGTTCTCTTTGTGCCTCAGTTTTACCTACAACATGGAAACAATGATATTACCTACCTCATGGATTGTTGTGAAGATTAAATGAATTAGTACATTTACTACACATAAATCTATTTCTCAAAATAATGAGCATTCAAATGTTAGCCATCTGTAATGCAGCTGGTGATGATTATGATTATTAGAGTATATTTATAATTGGAGGATCATTTTTGCCTTAGGGAAACAGAATTATTAACAGTTTGAGGCACCTGAGAATACTATGTGAGAAACTGATTACATTAACCACACCCTGAAGATGAGCTCTAATTTTGTTGTATTTGTCCCGTTTAAAGCGATCCAGTTACAATGATGGGACTTTTTTGTTTTAATTGCTTTTTATTCCAATATCTTAAATGGTCACAGGGTTATTTCAGTGAAGAGCAGTTAAAAGCCTTGAATAATCACAGGCAAATGTTGAATGATAAGAAACAAGCTCAGATCCAGTTGGAAATCAGGAAGGCCATGGAATCTGCTGAACAAAAGGAACAAGGTTTATCAAGAGATGTCACAACCATGTGGAAGTTGCGTATTGTAAGCTATTCAAAAAAAGAAAAAGATTCAGGTGAGTGTGTAAATGCTTTGTTTTTATCAGTTTTATTAAGTTAAAAAATGGCCTTACTAACAAAATGATTATAAATCCAGATAAAGTATAAAGTTAGTTTATAACAGAGAAGCAAAAACCACCAACACCTACAAAGAGACAATATAAAAGATGATCTGTATTTATTTTGAAACAAAAATTTAAATGATAATCACTTCTTCCATTGTGTCTTTCTCATCTTTCTCTAAACAGTTATTTTGAGTATTTGGCGTCCATCATCAGATTTATATTCTCTGTTAACAGAAGGAAAGAGATATAGAATTTATCATCTTGCAACTTCAAAATCTAAAAGTAAATCTGGAAGAGCTAACATCCAGTTAGCAGCGACAAAAAAAACTCAGTATCAACAACTACCGGTACAAACCTTTCAGTGTGATTTTTCGGTTTTGATAAGTGCTTGTTAGTTTATGAAATCTCCATATATTGAATTTTTGTTTTGTTTCCTGTAGGTTTCAGATGAAATTTTATTTCAGGTTTACCAGCCACGGGAGCCCCTTCACTTCAGCAAATTTTTAGATCCAAACTTTCAGCCCTCTTGTTCTGAGGTGGACCTAATAGGATTTGTAGTTTCTGTTGTGAAAAAAACAGGTAATGCACAATGTATTTAATTTTTTTGTTTATTCTTTTGAAAAACATTGTCTTTTAAAATCTGTTATGATTAGTTGGAGCTACCAGTTGGCAAATTTGCTAGCTAGTGATCTGAAAGTAAGCCTCTTGGAACCTCAGATTTTTAATGAAAAGCAATTCGATATTATTTCAGAGGTAACAGTTTACATCCCAGTCTGTGCTACTTAATTTTATAGAAATCGTCCTTAATTTTATTTTCTGCAATTTATGTTTTCTTACTATTTCTAATGTATGTGTTTATCCCATTGTGATGTTATATTGATGTCCTCAATTTATTGCTTTGGCCATCACTCTACTTCTCATTGTACAGGACTGTTTATTATCTCAGAGTCAGGCTTTTATTTTATTGAATATATGGTCTTACTAAGTTCAACAGCATGAACCTATTGTGAAGAATTCAAGAGTTTTCTTCTATTTGTTAAGTTTTGTTTTCTTAGGAGTTTTGTTCTTTCTCTTTTGCTTTGTTAAGTTTTCTCATTTTTTAAATGTGTTTGTGTTTGGTTAGTTATGTTTTAGTGCTTGTGGGGTTTTCTTTGACTATATTATATTAGTAAGCCACATTGTTCCCATGCCATTTTATTTCGTCTTGATCATATTTGGGTGACTCTTTTCACACATTTTATTGTTATTATAGAAGGTGGATAACTTTTGTTTATTTAATTCATTGATATTTATTTAATGACTGTTATGTACCAGACACTGTTTTAAGTGCTGGGTACATAGCAATTAACAAAACAGATAGAATCCCTACCCTCATAGAGCTTACATTATGAGGTTGGGGGAGGGAGAGTACAAACAAAGAAATAAGTAACATAAATGTGTATAGTTTTTTTTAGTGCTCAGAAAAAAAAGATTAAGTGGGTGGGAGGGTAATGTTAGGGAAGAGAGAGGGATGTAATTTTAGATTGAGAGGTGAGGAGAGAGACCTCCCTGGAAGGTTGACATTTGAGTGAAACTTGAAGGAATTGAGTGAGTGAGGTGAGGCATGTGGCCATGTGGGGAAGAGCTTTCCAGGCAATTACAAAAGTCGTGGTGCAGCAGGATCATGCCTAGTGTACCGTTGAGCACTGGCAGAGACCAGAGAGTGAGAAGTAACAGCCAGGGACAGAGGCAGTGAAGAGCCAGGTTGTGTAGGGGTCCTTGTGTGAACTGTAACTTCCTGTGATGACAGGACGTCACAGGAAGATTCCAGGTGGGGGGACACAGTCTGACAGGTTTTCACAGGATCATTCAGGCCGCTGTGTTGAGAATAGGCTGTAGGGGGCGCAAGAGTACAAACAAGCCATTTGGAGGCTCTTTCAAGCACTTATGCAAAAGATGAAGATGAACCAAACAAAAGCAGTGTAAGTGGTGAGAAGCAGTCAGATTATTGTTGTATTTTGAAGGTAGGGGGACAGTGCAGGATGGTCTGAGCATTGGGAAGAATGGAACTGCCACTTAGAAGGAAAGACTGAAAGAAAAGCAAGTATTTGGGGAAGTTCAGGAGCTCAGTTTTAGACAGTTAAGTTTTAGATGCTTATTAGGAATTTAAGTAGAAACGTCTGCTTGATGGTTACATAGGAGTCTGTTCAGAGGAATGGCTGAATATGAATTTGGGAGTCCTCAACATACAGGGGACATTTTTTTTTTTTTGAGACGGAGTCTTGCTCTGTCGCCAGGCTGGAGTGCAGTGGCACGATCTCGGCTCACTGCAAGCTCCACTTCCCGGGTTCACGCCATTCTTCTGCCTCAGCCTCTGGAGTAGCTGGGACTACAGGCACCCGCCACCACGCCTGGCTAATTTTTTTTGTATTTTTAGTAGAGTTGGGGTTTCACCATGTTAGCCAGGATGGTCTCAATCTCCTGACCTCGTGATCCACCGCCTCGACCTCCCAAAGTGCTGGGATTACAGGCGTGAGCCACTGCGCCCGGCCGGCCATACAGGGGACATTTAAAGCCGTGAGACTGGATGAAGTCACTGTGGGCATGGGAGTAGATAGAGAGGGAAGAGATCGAAGACCTGATTGAAGCTTTTTATACTTAGAAGCAGGGAAATATAAATATAAATGTCAATATAGGAATCAGTAAAAGAAATAGAGGAATGGCCAGAGAGGTTGGAGGAATGCTGGAAAGAATGAGGTATGCTGAAAGCCAAGAGAAGAAAAAAATTGTCGAGTAGTGAGAGTGGTTAAGTCTGCCCAATGCTATTTCATAGAATTGATAATGAAGTGAGGACCAAGAACTGATCATTGGCTTTAACACCGTGGAGGAGCACTTTCAGTGGACTGAAGTGGTGCAAAGGAAATGGAGGGAAAGGAGGAATGATAGTGAATATAGGTATTTCGAGGATTTTTGCTTTAAGAGAAGAAGAGAAATTAATCAGTAGCCAGAAGGGGAATTGGGATCAAGAGAACATTTGCTTTTTCAGAAGAAAGTGCTAATAGCATACTGATGAGATACTGTATGCTAATGAGAAAGATCCAATAAAGAAGGTAAAATGCAAGATGGAAGCAAAGCAGGAACAGCTGTAGGGCACTGTTCTCAGATACTATGTGCTATGGTCTCCAGAGGCTCTGTTCAGATTGGCCTTAGCCAGCAGTAGAGACTGTTCATCTGTCATCACAGGAAAAAAGAGTAAAGTACGTAGGTACAGATACCAGTGGAAGAGTTGATATACAAGAGGAAACTTGTGGCAGACCTCTTTTGATTGCTTCTGTTTCCTCGCTGAAACAGGGCACAAAATCATCAGCTGAGAGTCGGAATGAAGAAAAGGGGGTCAGGCGCGGTGGCTCACGCCTGTATTCCCCACACTTTGGGAGGCCGAGGCAGGTGGATCATGAGGTCAGGAGATCGAGACCATCCTGGCTAACATAGTGAAACACCTTCTCTACTAAAATACCAAAATTAGCTGGGCGTGGTGGCAGGCGCCTGTAGTCCCAGCTACTCGGGAGGCTGAGGCAGAATGGCATGAACCCAGGAAGCGGAGCTTGCAGTGAGCCGAGATCGCGCCACTGCACTCCAGCCTGGGTGACAGAGCGAGACTGTCTCAAAAAAAAAAAAAAAAAAGAAAGTGGTAGAGTAAATGGGCTAAGTAAGTACATCATGACTGCCAGGGCCCACTGGAGGTTTAATGTTCGTGAATATATTGTAGTTGTGTGATATTTTTTCAGACGTGTTCAGCTCTGATGGTGTGGGCATGAAGTAGTTGGAAAGGAGAATTTAACCAAGTCTGTAGTTTAGCTGGGTAAGTAATGCAAAGCAAGAAGGGCAAAGAATCTGGGGGTATATGCAAAAGGAGGATCTAAATAATTGACCTTGGACACAATGCAGAGCAAAGAAGAGACATTAGAGGAATGTGGATCAATGAACAGGAGATAAGAAAAGTTGATTGTAGGCCCCAGTGGGTTTGAGTTAGGGTTTTAGAGGGAGTGAACTGGGCAGATCAAAGGTAGGTGGTTGAAGAAGGAGGTACTTTAAATTGAGATTCTGGGGGAAATGGAGTTATTGGAAATAAAAGTCTTGGATATGTCCACTGGAGTGAGTTACCAATGGAAAATAGAGGACATGACCATTTAAGAAGAAAACAAGGAACTTGGGAGCAACAGAGTGTTGGAAGGATTGCCTGTGAGGCTACTGAAATTTCCAGGACACAAGACCATCGTGATGACAGAATAACAGTGAGTTATGAGTTAAAATCTTCAAGAAATGAAAGGGAATGAGTGAGCTGGGGTCAATGGATGCCTGTAGCAAGGAACGGTAACGAATGACAGAGTCTGATAACATGAGATTCGAAACTGAGTGTTTTTAGAGTGGGAGGAGCAGCAGTGAAGCATGAGGAAGACATCTGCCTCATCTCAGCCTCCAGTAGCACAAGGTCTGCAAGGGCAACTGTGCCGGCAGACAAGAATCAGGTTTGTTGCAACAAGACGGCAGTGAGAGCACCTGCAGGAAAGGGTGAGGGTAGTGGAGATCTTACTGAGTTCCAGAGGCCCCAGTGAAAGGATTCCAGGAGATGGAGAGGTAGGAGGAGAGATGGTGCCCAGAAAGGCCACATCCAAAGCCTGGAAACGGAATCCAGGGAATTTGGGATGACCGAGAGCCTGTGCTGCCTTTTTTAAATGTTTTAATTTTTGTGTGTATATAGCAGGTGTATATATTTATGGGGAAGCCTGTGCTTGTTATGGGGACTAACACGAGATTAGCTCTTGGCCCCAAGGCAAGGTGTTGGGGGAGAAGAAAAAGTGAGGAGGCCTAGATGTCAGAGGAGTCTGGCTAGACCACTACAGAACTGCTGCCTAGTTCACAGCAACCATGAGTAAAAATGCTGATGATCATCGGGTCAAGGATAGTCTGGAGCAGTTAAGATGTCACTTTACATGGGAGGTATCAATTAAAGATGATGAAATGCTTGATTTGGTAAACAGAGTCTTGGACCAGATTGGGTTTCTAGACACTAAATTCAGTGTGGGAATACACAACCTACTAGCCTATGTGAAACACCTGAAAGGCCAGAATGAGGAAGTGCTGGAGAACTTGAAAGAAGCTGAAGACTTAATCCAGAAAGAACATGCCAATCAGTTAGATGTGAGAAGTCTAGTAACCTGGGGCAACTTTGCCTGGGTGTATTACCACATGGGCAGACTGGCAGAAACCCAGACTTACCTGGACAAGGTAGAGAACATTTGCAAGAAGTTTTCAAATCCTTTCTGTTACAGAGTGGAATGTCCAGAGATGGACTGTGAGGAAGAATGGGCCTTGCTGAAATGTGGAGGAAAGAATTATGAACAGGCCAAGGCCTGCTTTGTAAAGGATCTGTCAGTGGATGCTGAAAACCATGAACTCAACACTGGGTATGCCATCACCACCTGGATGGCTTTAAATTAGCAACAGGGGATCGCAAGTCATTTTCTTTGCCTACCCTAAGGCAGGCTGTCAGGCTACATGTAGATGATGCATATAGTAAGGTTCTCCTTGCCCTGAAGCTTCGGGATGAAGGACAGGAAGCTGAAGGAGAAAAGTGCACTGAAGCAGCTCTGGCCAATATGTCCACGCAGACCTTTGTCTTTGGATATGCAGCCATTACTGAAGAGAAGGATTTGTGGATGAAGCTCTTGAGCTCTTAAAAACCTCCTTGCAGGCAACTCCCACTTCTGCGTTCCTGCCTCACCATATAGGGCTTTGTGACAGGGCACAAAAGATCCAAATGAAGGAAGCTACCAACAGGCAGCCTAGACGGCAGAACAGAGAAAAGGTAGACAAAATGATCAGATCAGCCACATTTCATCTTCAATCTGCTGTGGAACAAAAGCCCACATTTGAGGTTGCCTGTATAGACCTGGCAGGAATGTATGTAGAAGCAAGCAATCACAGAAAAGCTGAAGACACTTTTCAAAAAGTGTTATGCATGAAACCAGTGGTAGAAGAAATAATGCAAGACATATATTTGCACTGTGGTAGATTTCAGGAATTTCAAAAGAAATCTGATGTCAGTGCAATTATCCCTTATTTAAAAGCAATACAAATAGAAAAGGCATCTTTTTCAAGGGATAAAAGGGTCAATTCTTTGGATAAATTGGTTTTAAGGAAACTTCAGAGAAATGCGTTAGATCTGGAAAGCTTAAGCCTCCTTAGGTTTCTGTACAAATTGAAAGGAAACATGAATGAATCTCTAGAGTACTATGAGCGGGCCCTGAGACTGGCTGCTGAGTTTTAGAACTCTGTGGGACAAGGTCCTTAGGCACTCAAATATTGACTACTTTCATATTTCATTTGATTTTTTTGTTAACATATACTAATCGAGGCTGAGGTGAGTGGATCACCTGAGGTCAGGAGTTCGAAACCAGCCTGGCCAACATGGCGAAACCCCTTCTCTACTAAAAATATAAAAATAAGCCAGATGTGGTGGCACACACCTGTAATCCCAGCTACTCGGAAGGCTGAGGCAGGAGAATCGCTTGAACCTGGGAAGCGAAGGTTGCAGTGAACTGAGATCGCAGCACTGCACTCCAGCCTGGGCCACAGAACGAGACTGCATCTTAGAATAAAGAAAAAGTGATAATCATCTTTTCTGCTTGCTATTTTCAGGAACATATTATGTAATTCACTGTAATGATGTAATTCTTACAATTTGTACAATTTGTATCAAATTTGATAAAATATTAGTTGCATTCAACAATTAGTGAATCAATGTGTGTGTGCATGTAAGAGAAACCATTGTATGAGTGCTATGAAATAGAAAAAAAATGTTAGGTAGATTTGTAGGAAATAAAACACTGGACTTACACTAAAATAAAAAAGTGGGAAGGTCGGCGCCATGACTCAGTGTAATTCATGACTCTCTGCTTATCCAAGATTAATTTTTTTTCTCCTCTCTTAGTTACAGTGTGAGGGCTGGATATTTGAGTTTCTATTCGTGATACAGTATATATCCCTGGAAGATGTCTCTGGTTCTAGATCGTTTTTCCCAGTTCAGTGAGTAATGCTGTGTATTTACTTGCTATAACAAAGAACCATAGACAGGGGACTTTAACAACGGAAATTTGTTGTCTCACAGTTCTGGAGGCTGGAAATCCAAGATCAAAGTGTTGGCAGGGTTAATTCCTTCTGAGGCTGTGAGAATCTGTTCAGTGTCTCTCTCTTTTGCTTCTGGTGATTTGCTGGCATTTTTTGGCATTCTTTGGCTTGTAGATATCTCGCCTCCAGCTTTGCCTTCATTGTAAGATGGTGTTCTCCCAATGTACATGTCTGTGTCTAAATTTCCCCGTGTATTAGGGCTCCACTCATTATATTAGAGCCTACCCATATGTGTGGGCGGAGGATTACCCAGGTGCTGAGGCAAGAGACTGAAGGTACAAACTCTTTCAGTATAATAAAATAGAATAAGAATAGTCATAATACAAATTAGATAAAGAGATCATCATGGACAATTAGCAATCATTATTATAAACATTAATCATTAGCTTTTAATATTACTCTTTGTTGCATTACTAATATAACCTAGGAATAACCGGTGGGTATAGGGTCAGGTGCTGAAGGGACATTGTGAGAAGTGACCTAGAAGGCAAGAGGTGGGCCTTCCGTCATGCCCACATAAGGGCCGCTTGAGGGCTCCTTGGTCAAGCAGTAAGGCCAGTGTCTGGAAAGGCACGCGTTACTTAGCAGACCGCGAAAGGGAGTCTCCTTTACTTGGAGGAGTCAGGGAACACTCTGCTCCACCAGCTTCTTGTGGAAGGCTGGATGTTATGCAGACCTGCCCGCCATCATCCGAAGGCCTAAACCCCTCCCTGTGGTGCTGTGCTTCAGTGGTCACACTCCTAGTCCACTTTCATGCTCCTCCCATACTCCTGGTTTCTTTTTGAAGTTTGTAGTAGATAGCAGTAGAAGAAATAGTGAAAGTCTTAAAGTCTTTGATCTTTCTTGTAAGTGCAGAGAAGAAAACGCTGACATATGTATGCTGCCTTCCCTCTGCTTCGGCTACCTAAAAGGGAAGGGCCCCCTGTCCTGTAATCATGTGACTTGCTTTACCTTATCAATCACTTAGAATATTCACTCTCCTTACCCTGCCCCCTTTTCTTGTATGCAATAAATATCAGCGAGCCCAGCCGTTCCGGGCCACTACCGGTCTCTGCGTCTTAATGGTAGTGGTCCCCTGGGCCCAGCTGTTTTCTCTTTATCTCTTTGTCTTATGTCTTTATTACAATCTCTCATCTCCGCACACGGGGAGAACACCCTCTAAGCCCTGTAGGGCTGGACCCTACACATATGACCTCATCTTTTTTTCTTTTTTTGAGGTAGGGTCTCACCCTGTTGCCCAGGCTGGAGTGCAGTGGTGCGATCTCAGCTCACTGCAACCTCCTCCTCCCCAGTTCAAGCAATTCTCATGCCTTAGCCTCCCGAGTAGCTGGGACGACAGGCACGTGCCACCACACCCGGCTAATTTTTTGTATTTTAGTAGAGACGGAGTTTCACCATGTTGCCCAGGGTGGTCTTGAATTCCTGAGCTCAGGCAATCTGCCTGCCTCAGCATCACAAAGTGCTGGGATTAAAGGTTTGAGCCACTGTGCCCAGCCTGTCTTAGGATTTTTCGACTTTATAATGGTCTGAAAACAAAACATGAGTACCTTACAACCATTCTTTTTCACTTTCAGTACAGTATGCAGTACATTACATGAGGTACTCAACACTTTTTTTTTTTAATAAAACAGGCCTTGTGTTAGATTATTTTGCTCAACTGTAGGCTAATATAAGTGTTCTGAACACATTTAAGGTAGGCTAGGCTAAGCTCTATGCTCAGTAGGTTAAATGTATTAAATACATTTTTTTTTTTTTTTTTTTTTTTTGAGATTGAAAGTCACATTTTTTGCCACGTGAAGGAAAGCCAATTAAGTCAAATTGATTAATGTTTGCAGAGTATATCTGTTTTGATCCTTTTGTTTTTAATCTACCTTGTCAAATTTAAAGTGAGTTTCCTATAAGGAAGAAATAGTTGGGTTATAATTTTTTATCCACTCTCTCAGCCTCTGTCCATTGATTGGATATTTACGTCACTTACAATGAAGGTAATTTTTGATATGCCAGCATTCAACTCTGTCATTTTATTATTTGTTTTCTATTTGTTTCTCCTGCTTTTCATTCCTCCATTTCTCTTTTCTTGCCTTCCTGAAAGTTACTTAAATATATTTTAGGATTCCATCTTGATTTATTTTTAGTGTTTTCAGGTATTTTTGTATGATTTTTGTAGTTGTTTCTCTAGGTGTTACAACATACATGTATGACTTACAACAGTCTACTGGTATCAGTATTCTATCACTCTAAGTGAAGTGTGAAAATTTTGCTTTCATTTTGATTTTGGAGGGAAAGGGATTGGATAGTGACCATATACAGACCTTTATCTTCCCTACTTTTAAATACTACTTTCTTGGATATCATAGTATTATAATTTTTATTTTAATCATCAAGCATAATTTATAAACTGCATGAGGAAATAATAGTTTATCATACATGCCCATTTCTCAAACTCTTTCCACTGTTTCTTCCTCCATGCTATTGTCCTCAGTCCTGATGCTCTGAGAGTCCTCCTTTAATCTTCCCTTTTCTGTCTGAACAATTTCTTTTAGACAATCTTTGAGTTAGAGAAAATTCTTTTAGTTTTCTGTCATCTCAGAATATTTTATTTCTCCTTTACTCCTTGAGAATTGTTTCAGGATATAGAATTTGTAGTTGATAATTTTCTTTCAGTACTTGAAAATATTGTGCCACTTCCTTCTGGCCTCTGGTTTTAGATGAGAAATCTATCATCATTCAAATTGGTGTGTCCCTATTTAAATGCATTTTCAACTAACAACGGGTTTATTGTGACATAACCCCATCATAAGTAGTCCTCGACTGTGTTTCCAGATAAGGCTACATCCACAGGTACTGGGAATTAGTCACAAGGCATCCTGTAACATCCTGGAACCTTTCCTTATGTCAGTCAGTCCTGGTCACCTGTTTGTTCCCCTGCAGTTTTTTCTCATTTCTGTTCAGAAAAAGAAAAAGGGAAAGATACTTCTTCTGTTGCTTTCCTTCAGATTTAGGAATAATAGAATTCTCAAAAATGTCATTTTACCAGTTTAGTTGGGGAAGGAGATTAGACTCTGAGCCTTCCTATGCTTAGCTCTATCCATAATATTCTGTTTCTTAATCACCAGATTTTAAATTTTATATCATTATATGCCATGTTTGTAGGTTTTAGGTGAATGTTTACTTTTTAAAATTTAATTTGTTGTTAAATGTTAAAGTTCTATTAGAAAGTTTCAAGGAGCCACCTTAAACCAGAAGTCTTTAACACCTAGATCTAGTCATGATGCCTCCCAGCTTAAAATCTTCAGTGGTCCCCTGTCCCTTAGAAAATGAAACCCAGACTCTTTCATATACCCCCAAAACCATTCGACTTCCTGCCTTAAACCACCACCATACACACGTCAGCTAAACTCTTTAATTTTAGGCTGGGCGCAGTAGCTAATGCTTGTAATCCCAGGACTTTGGGAGGCTTAGGTGGGAGGCTCACAAGGCTAGGAGTTTGAGACAAGCCTGGGCAACATAGTGCGATTCTGTCTCTATAAAAATAAAAACTAGGCGGGGCGCGGTGGCTCACGCCTGTAATCTCAGCACTTTGGGAGGCCGAGGCGGGCGGATCACAAGGTCAGGAGATCGAGACCACGGTGAAACCCCGTCTCTACTAAAATACAAAAAACTAGCCGGGCGAGGTGGCGGGCGCCTGTAGTCTCAGCTACTAGGGAGGCTGAGGCAGGAGAATGGTGTGAACCCGGGAGGCGGAGCTTGCAGTGAGCCGAGATTGCGCCACTGCACTCTAGCCAGGGGGACAGAGTGAGACTCCGCCTCAAAAAAAATAATAATAAAATAAAATAAAATAAAAAAATAAAACTAAATTTAAAAAAAAGAACGACTTTAAAACATAATAATAAAATAAAAATAAAAATAAAAAAATAAAAACTAAATTTAAAAAAAAGAACTACTTTAAAACATAATAAAACAAACTGTACAATTTCATATTCCGTATGCACAATAACATTTAATGCTTCCTACCTTTAAAAATGTTCTTTGTTTTCCTTAGAATGCTCTTTTGTTCTCCCCCTTTTGATGAATTTGTCCTATTCATTATTCAGCTCAAATATTACCTCCCTAGTCAGATGCTTACAGTCTGGGTTAGATCCTCCTTCCTCCAGCTTTTGAAGCATTTTGTTTGGCTCTTTCAGCACTTGTCACATGGTCCATGATCCTACCTGTACATTTCTAAATAAGCCGCCTGCTAGCCCCAGTAATATAATGATCTCTTCAAGGACAGGGAGTCAGTTTGGATTTCTACTTCCACTTCGGACATCATGGGTTGAAGCAGGGGTCAGTTGTTGAAAACTCCAGGTATACAGCATCTCATACAGTTCTCATAGTCACACTGTTCATTTGCTGTTATCATTCCACTTGACAGATGGGGAAACTGGAGCTCAGAGAGATTAAGTAGCCTGCTCAGGGTCATAATGCTATAAATTGATTTGAACTCATACTTTCAGGCCCTAAAGCTCTTACATTCTTTCTTATATTTCATGCTGACATGTATCAGTTGTACAAAAGCAAACTCAGCATTTGAGAGTTGGGCTTAAAACAGGGACATCTATATTTTTAATGCTTTGTTACTGTATTACAGAAACACTGTGATATATAATGAGTTAATTAAATGAGAACATTTCTTAGGTTGGGAAAGATTTGTTTTGGGGAAAGCCTGTTTCCCTGGGAAACAGACTTACAGATTTCATGTAGGAGATTAGAAAATGCCCTTAGGAACAGCACCTGTGAGGAAGCAAATGCAGCAGGATTGGGCAGAAGGAGAAGAAAGGTTCAGTCAATCCCACAGGGACTTCTGGAGCTGGGACTTTGGAGTCATGCTCGCCTGAGGCAAGAGCCAGCCATTGCATACTGGCTTCTCCAGGGAGGGGCATAGCCTTAAGCAAGACAGTGCCTTTCAACAGAGGGCAAGTCCAAGAGGGAACTCAGAGGTGAGTTGTCAATAGCTAGCACTCCCCAGAAGCTGGAGGATCACGTGCCTTGGTCCTGAAGGGGATCTGCACCCACACCATGGCATCCACTTCAGGTGGAATCTGACAGTGGTTTTATAAATTGCTAAGTCCTTTATTGTTTCAGTGAAATTTTCTGAAAGGAATTTAAAAGATTTGAAGAATTCTATGCAAGTTCAGAGTAGGCCAGACCACAAAGCTGCAAGTTTCTTCTTATCCTTTTACCTTGTGAAGATTTACCTAGTGTAGGATTCTAAAAGTGTTACACTAAAAATTCTTCCAGTTGTTATCAGTTGTACAAGATGCATGATAATTGAAGAAATAAGTAAGGCTTCCATTTCTTTTGATGGAATTTGATCCCGACATGAAACCTCCACTTAGGAAAAAGTGAAATGAGGAAACTATACTGTTTAGGTTTTATTTTTCTGTATGTTAAATGTTTTTCAATAAACATGTATTTTATAATTGGGGAAAACAAGATATATTTAAAGAGGACATTTGGGAGAAGGACAGTACTATCATCAAGTTTTGAATATAATTAGAGGCAAGTTCCAAAATTAGAAAATGGAACATGCTTGAGAAACTTATAAGTTCTTTAAAAGCAGTGTTTAAGCCGGGCGCGGTGGCTCACGCCTGTAATCCCAGCACTTTGGGAGGCCGAGGCGGGCGG
>NW_016816918.1:49098-70748 GCF_001698545.2 Rhinopithecus bieti
AAAAAAAAAAAAAAAAGCAGTGTTTAAAATTAAGATCCATTAAATACATTTACTTGTAAAATGAAAAGAAAGAAAAGATGAACCAACACTTGCAATAAGATAAACAAATCCTTATCTGAGAATGACATTTCCATTCCCTATTATTTATAAGGGATACATAATTCTCAGAGTAACAAAAGCAAGAAAGTATAAATAGTAAAATTAAATGCTTAGTGCCTCTTCCACCTCTAGTCCTAGCCTCAGTTCTGTCCTGGTTTATCCCAGGATAGAATAATGGATAGCACCTACCCATCTTTGACTTTAGAATTTTATAACTCTTGGCCAGGCGCGGTGGCTCACACCTGTAATCCCAGCAATTTGGGAGGCCAAGGCAGGCGGATCACTTGAGGCCAGGAGTTCAAGACCAGCCTGGCCAACATGGCTTGAACCCGGGAGGCGGAGGCTGCAGTAACCCACGATTGCACCACTGCACCCCAGCCTGGGCCACAGAGTGATACTCCGTCTCAAAAAAAAATAAAAAAATTTATAACTCTTTTTATTTTGAGCTAATTTCAGACCTTTAAAAAAGTTGCAGAAATAATGGAATTTTCAAATATTCCTCACCTAGCGTCCCCTAATGTTAACATCTTGCATAACTGTAGTACAATTAGAATCAGAAAGTTAATAGTGGTATAATTATTACCCATACTGTAGATGTATTTGAAAAATTATTTGAGTTTAAGGTATTTTACCCTATTTCCCCTTTTTTGTTCTAGGATCCCACATTGCATTTAGTCATTTTTTTCACCTGTATTTTCTACCAATCTTTAACACTTCCTGTCTTATTTTTCATGATCATTATGCTTTTCAATAGGACTGATCAGTTATTTTGTAGCATTCCCCTCAATTTGAGTTCGTCTGATGTTTTCTCATGACTAGGATGAAGTTATGCGTTTCTGGCAAGACTACCACTGAAGTGTGATGTGTCTTTCTCAGTACATCATATCAAGGGGTTAATGATGTTGATCTTAATCACTTGGTTAAGGTGGTATCTGCTGGGTTTCTCTTCTGTAAAATAACTTCCTTTTTCTTTGTGGTTAATAAATATCTTGGGGGAGATTCTTTGAGACTGAATCCTATTTCACATCAAACTTTAGCATTCATCAGTTGATTTTGTTTGCAACAATTATTACTGTGGTATTTGCCTAATTATGATTTTTTTCCCGTTTCTTTCCTTCCACATTAATTGAAATTCATTGGAATTCTATAAGGAAACGCTGTGCCCTTTCCTCTAGTGTACTTATTTCGTTATTTATATCAGTGTGGACTTAAGAACATTTATTTTATTCTGCAGGTTAAAATTTAGTGCCTTCATTATTTTATTGTTTAACTTTTTTTTTAGCTTTGACCATTAGGAGCTTTTTCATATGGACTCCTATGTTCTTTGAACAAGCTTTCTTCACTTTTTGAACACTTCCCTATTTTTTGGCATCATAAGATGTTCCAAGTTCATCTTGTATGTTGCCTGCCCTAGTCTTGGAATCAGCCATTTCTCTTGGCTCCTTTTTTTAGTAGAAAATGGTGTTTAGATCCAAGATCTGGTTGCTAGATATGCTCATTACTTTATTGTGGAGGCATCAGTACTGCCAGGCCCTCTCAGCAGACAGAGGTGGGAAATGTTTGTCTTCCATTTTGGATTCCCTCATTATCTAGTTGGATTTGTTTGTTGATTGGTTTGTTGGGCATGTGAAATATCACTGTGGTTCTAGGAGTCAGACCTGTACAAAACGATATACTTAATGTCACTTCCTCCTCATCCCTGCAGTCCCAATCCTAGTCCTCCTTTTTCCCCCACTCACACGCTGTTCCTTTAGTTTCTGGTTTATCCTTCCTGATTTCTTTTGCTCAACTGAACAGATACATGTATATTTTCTTATATCCCTTCTTCCTTATAAGAAGGGGAACATACTCTAGCCTTTCTTTTGTGCTTTTCTTTTTTAACTCAACACTGTATCCTGGAAATCAGTTCATAGAAATCGTCCTCACTCTTTTTTACAGCTACGTGGTACACCATTGTTTGGATGTACCATAGTTTATCCAACTGTATCCTGTATATGTATAAAAGCTGCTTCCAGTATTTTGTAATTATAGTGTTTCAGTGAGTAACCTTGTTCACAGGTATTTTCATTAATCTTATGTTCATGTGTATTTTACTGTTATTAGAGGTCTATCTTCAGAGTGGGATTGAAATGGGATTACAAGGTGGAAAGGTAAATGCATATGTGACTTTGCTAGGTGTTGCCAAATTTATCTCCGGAAAGCTTGCACAGATCTGTACTCCTGTCAGCAATGTGTGTGTATACCTACTTCCACATGACCTCAGTAAAAGAAGGTGTTGTCATATTGGTGTTGAAATTTTAGCACTGCAAGTAACAGGTCATTTTGGAAAACCTGAGCTTTCACCAAATTCAGCTATTTTGATTTGCTTTTACTATTAGCATATACCAAAATAAATAGGCATATTAGAGGTTCCTTCCTTGCATCTTAAAATTCATCTAACACATCTATAATAACATTTTTTTTTTCTCCATTCTAGGAGTTGCTCCTTTCATCTATTTGTCAGATGAATGTTACAATTTACTGGCAATAAAGTTTTGGATAGATCTTAATGAAGATATTATTAAGCCTCATATGTTAATTGCTGCAAGCAACCTCCAGTGGCGACCAGAATCCAAATCAAGACTTCCTACTTTATTTGCTGGAGATTTTTCTGTGTTTTCTGCTAGTCCAAAAGAGGGCCACTTTCAAGAGACATTCAACAAAATGAAAAATACTGTTGAGGTAAGGTTACTTTTCAGCATTACCACACATTTTGGTATGTTTCTATTTTGACAGTCAAGTATCAAGGAAATAGCTTTTATACAAATTGGATAGTTGAGGTAGTATGTGAGGTAAAGTTTAATCATATATTTATTGCCCATGAACCTCAGGAGATGGGGGAATGGGGAAATGACAGCAACTAGAAAGGGAAGAATGACTTGAAGGGAAATGAGTTAGGAGAATTTGTGAGAAAGATGTTCAGAAATGCAGACTATGTAAGCAAACTGGAAATTGGTTACAAGAATAATATGAGTTATCTGTGGTTTGCAGCAGTTGGCATTGTGGTTAGTTAATAATATGGAGACTACAGGTTTACATTTAAACTCCATATCTAGTGTTTTATACAGATTATATCTCTGATTTGAATTAATCCCAGATAAGAGACACTGAAATTATTTTCCCTAGATCATGTATGCATTTTTTGCTTAAATCTGTATATACATTATATAATATTAGCTGGTGTTTATTGAGTGTTTACTATGTGTCAGACCTTGTTCTAAGCTTCTCATTTCATTCTCCCACAACCCTATGAGGTAGGGAACTGTTTTTCTATTTTATCAGTGAGAAACAGGTTAAATAGCTTGCCTTAGGTCAAATGCCAAGTTAATAAAACTAGGATTCATACTTAGGCCATCGAATGCAGAACCCAAACTAGGAACTGCTATGCAATGCTGCTTCCTAGTAAAATTTGAGATTTCATGAATTGGTAACTAGTGAAGAATACGCAAAAAATAAGCCTCCTAATTCTATAGTTTAATATTTGAAATATGTGTTATTCAGAATTTATATAAAAATATATTTTTAAAGCATTAGAGTAGCTGTATAAAGAAAGCTGTGTTGATATTTTACCTAAAGACTCTATGCATAATGAATAACACTCTGCTATATCTAGTTTCTCAATTAGGGGTGGGAGTTGTAGTCATTATTTACTTCCCATACAGTGTATCTACTACTTACACCACAGATTTTCTTTTTTTTTTTTTGGAGACAAGAGTCTTGCTTTGTCATCCCCAGGCTGGAGTGCAGTAGCACAATCTCAGCTCACTGCAGTCTGCACCTCCTGGGTTCAAGCGATTCTCTTGCCTCACCCTCCCAAGTAGTTGGGACTACAAATATGTGTCACCACGCCCAGCTAATTTTTGTATTTTTAGTAGAGACAGGGTTTCACCATGTTGGGCAGTCTGGTCTCGAACTCCTGGCCTCAAGTGATCTGCCCATCTTGGCTTTCCAAAGTGCTGGGATTACAGGCATGAGCCACTGAGCCCGGCCTACACCCCACATTTTCTCTGAGACATCTTCAAAGGCAGTTTACTAGTCCTGCTGAAGAGACAACTGTCATTTACATAGCATTTTAAAGTTTTACAAAATACTGTCATGAATTAGGTTAAACCATATGAAACTGCTGATATTTGACCAGCTGTGACTTTTCAAACAACAGTTTCATGTAGTTTAACCTATACATTATTTCAATTAATTCTTGGAACAGACGTGAGGTAGGTGAGGCAATTTTCTCTTTTCACTAACCTACGAAGTACCTTTATAGATGTGAGATGATTCCCAGCTATTAAGTAGTAAATAGAGCTGGGACTTGAGCCCCAATCTTCCAGCTTCAATTCAGATCATATGACAGCTTGCTGATTAAACTAGATGACTAAAGAGATCTCTTTCATTCAGACACACATACTTTTTCTCTCTTCCCCTCTCCCTATCAGCTAGATTCCCCTAAATCACTGATACTGGTTTTGTAATTTTGCATTGGCATGTTTGACAATCGGTATCACATTTTTGGGTTTTCATTCTTTTTTGGTCTGAACTTTTCATTTCTGCTTTTAAAGGAAATACTTTCGGAAACAAACGTGGGTTTGCAATTTATAAAGCAACTTTTCTGCTTATTTTCTTAGAATATTGATATACTTTGCAATGAAGCAGAAAACAAGCTTATGCATATACTGCATGCAAATGATCCCAAGTGGTCCACCCCAATTAAAGACTGTACTTCAGAGTCGTACACTGCTCAAATCATTCCTGGTACAGGAAATAAGCTTCTGGTAAGTTAATGTAAAGTCAAGGAATATTATAAGTATTATATATGGAGGCCATCGTATATTCTGTTGTGGACCTAGTAAACATGGTAAAATGTAATTAAACTTAATTAGAAAGTGTTGTTATGTGGTTCCTATAAATATAGGTTATTTAGAAATTTTATTTATTGAAGCAAGATATGAAACTTTGGGTGCAAACTTTCCAAACAGGTGCTTTCATATACATGTGATTGAAAAGTGTTTTTGCCTATTTATTTCACTGTTCCATACAATTAGGGTTGTTTCTAAGCTGTTTCTAAGCTGTTTAAGTGGTTAAATCACAGTAGATGCAAATCAAGCTACAGTCTTTAATATTGGCTAATGGCTGATTCTTAAATAGCTAATACTTGCTAAGGGTATCTATATTAACTCATTTAATCCTCATAACAACCCTATGAGATAAAACCTACGTCCTCACTTAACATTGTCAATAGGTTTTTGGAAACTGATTTTAAGGGAAATGATGTATAACAAAACCATGTATTTTTCTCATCAGTGTTCTAACAAAATGATGTTGAAGGAAATGACATTGCTCGAAGACCTGCTGTATATTGTTTGACTCAAAGTCACAGTTTCCAAGAACCTATCAATGACGTTAAGTGAGGACTTTACTGTATTATCCTCATTTTATAGATGAGGAGACTCATCTATAGAGAGTATAGAGAGAGGTTAAGCAATTGCCTAATAAAGTCACAAAGCTAGAAAAGTAGATATTAGAACCCAGGTAGTGTTTGTTCTTAAGATGGCTTTAAAATGTTTATGTTTGTTTAATCTGTTAATAATAAAAAAGAAAAGATTGAAGCGTAAGTGGTGTCCCCTACCTCCTTTTAATCTTTTACTGTGATTATTCCTCATTTTTCTTTCTTTTAATGTCATTTTATATGCTCTTATGCAAAATTACTTCCATCTAGAATAGGAATAATGTGAATTGAAATCATCTAACCTATTAGCAATTAGGGGAGGGAGATTGTGTGTAATATTTGCATACTTAAATATTTCCAATGAAAAAAGTTACTTCGATTTAGTTTTTTATGTTAGTACGTAATTATGATAGGCTACCTTTTAATTTTTTTATCAGATATCTTCTCCTAATTGTGAGCTATATTATCAAAGTCCTTTATCACTTTGTATGGCCAAAAGGAAGTCTGTTTCCACACCTGTATCAGCCCAGATAACTTCAAAGTCTTGTAAAGGGGAGAAAGAGATTGATGACCCAAAAAACTGCAAAAGGAGAAGAGCCTTGGATTTCTTGAGTAGACTGCCTTTACCTCCACCTGTTAGTCCCATTTGTACATTTGTTTCTCCAGCTGCACAGAAGGCATTTCAGCCACCAAGGAGTTGTGGCACCAAATACGAAACACCCATAAAGAAAAAAGAACTGAATTCTCCTCAGATGACTCCATTTAAAAAATTCAATGAAGTTTCTCTTTTGGAAAGTAATTCAATAGCTGATGAAGAACTTGCATTGATAAATACCCAAGCTCTTTTGTCTGGTTCAACAGGAGAAAAACAATTTATATCTGTCAGTGAATCCACTAGGACTGCTCCCACCAGTTCAAAAGATTGTCTCAGACTGAAAAGACGTTGTACTACATCTCTGATCAAAGAACAGGAGAGTTCCCAGGCCGGTAAAGAAGAATGTGAGAATAATAAGCAGGACACAATTACAACTAAAAAATATAAGCATTTGCAAAGGTGACAATAAATTATTGACGCTTAACCTTTCCAGTTTGTAAGACTGGATCTAATTTCAAACCACACATTAGTACGTACGTTGCACAATGAGAAAAGAAATTAGTTTCAAATTTACCTAAGTGTTTGTGTATCAGATGTTCTTGGCCCGACTCTGTATTGGTATACTTTTGCTTCAGTTGCATATCTTAAAACTAAATGTAATTTATTAACTAATCAAGAAAAACATCTTTGGCCGAGCTCAGTGGCTCATGCCTGTAATCCCAACACTTTGAGAAGCTGAGGTGGGAGGAGTGCTTGAGACCAGGAGTTCAAGACCAGCCTGGGCAACATAGGGAGACCCCCATCTTTACAAAGAAAAAAAAGAGTGGGGGAAAAAAATCTGTAATTCTTTGGATTTTCACTACAAGTATTATTTTACAAGTGAAATAAACATACCATTTTCTTTTAGAGTCTGTCATTAAATGAAATGAGGTCTCTTAGTACAGTTATTTTTATGCAAATAATTCCTTTAGCTACTATTTTAGGGAATTTTTTTTTAAAGGTAACTCACTATGAAATAGTTTTCCTTAACGCACGTGATGAAATAGTTTTCCTTAATGCACGTGTTGGTTCTGCTATAGTTCCATCCTGTTCAAAAGGCAGGATGAATATGATAGAGTGGTGTTTCCTTTTAAGCAATTCCTCATCCTTAAGTCAGCATGATTATAAGAAAAATAGAACCCTCAATGTAACTCTGATTCCTTTTTACTATTCCAGTGTGATCTCTGAAATTAAAACTAAAATTCAAATACTTTAAATCAGAAGATTTCATAGTTTTTTTTTTTTTTTTTCAACAAAATGGTCATCTAAACCAAAACCTGAGAAAGTATCTTGCTTTCAAATTGGCACTGATTCTGCCTGCTTTATTTTTAGCACTATCACAGGACCCAGAGCCTATGCCTTTTTAAACTTTACCACAAAAGCAGATTAGTTCAATTTAAGGTGATACTCTCATTTGTTATTTCTTTTTTTTTTTGGAGATGGAGTCTCACTTTGTCACCCGTGCTAGAGTGCAGTGGCATGATCTTGGCTCACTGCAGCCTCCACCTCCCGGGTTCAAGTAATTCTCCCACCTCAAGCCTCCCGAGTAGCTGGGATTACAGGGACGCACCACCATGCCCAGCTAATTTTTGCATTTTTAGTAGAGACTGCGTTTTACCATGTTCACCAGGCTGGTCTCAAACTCCTGACCTCAGGTGATCCACCTGCCTCAGCCTCCCAAAGTGCTGGGATTATAGGCGTGAGCCACCGCGCACAGCCTTACTTGTTACTTTCTTATGTTTAATAGAGAAAAGGGATAAAGCAGTTCTAACTAGGAGTTAATAGCATGGAGAAGTTCTTAAATCAGATGTTTTAATGCCTTCAATTTATATATAATATCATGTTTTCAAATCTAATTATAAATATGTTTAAAACGAAGAATAAATCTTTTAAAAAATTAACTTGTTTCCTTCCATAACTGTGATCCATGATTTTCCTCTTCTGTAAAAAGCATTAACAAAAGTGTCTATTTTGCTACTCCTTGTAACTTAAGTATTCTGCAAGTCTTATTAATGTGACTTAAGTTTTATTTCTAAAACAGTTTGGTTTTCACATTCTAATTTTGCAGTGATCTACTCTAGACCAAGGAATAAAACTTGGGTTTCAGGAGGACAGGAAAAAATTATAAGAATTTCTCCTTTTCTTTTTTGAATCCTTGGTAAAACTGCTATTGTCTGTTCTCATGTAGGACACCCATTATATTGATAGATATTTAATGCACACACTCTTTTTTATAAGTTATAAATAACATCTAAGCTACATGAACAAAATATGAAGCTTGAGTATATGTGTATATTATCCCCTCAAAAGTGACAATTTAGGCCAGGCGCGGTGGCTCAAGCCTGTAATCCCAGCACTTTGGGAGGCCGAGACGGGCGGATCACGAGGTCAGGAGATCGAGACCATCCTGGCTAATACGGTGAAACCCTGTCTCTACTTAAAATACAAAAAACTAGCCGGGCGACGAGGCGGGCGCCTGTAGTCCCAGCTACTCGGGAGGCTGAGGCAGGAGAATGGCGTAAACCCGGGAGGCGGAGCTTGCAGTGAGCTGAGATCCGGCCACTGCACTCCAGCCTGGATGGCAGAGCAAGACTCCATCTCAAAAAAAAAAAGAAAAAAAAGTGACAATTTAATGAGTATAGAGTCAACATACTGCATTATTAGGGATAATGGTAAAAATTTGTGTTATTTATTCAGCAATCATTTAATGAGATCCTATTGCACATAAAGAGCATTTGTCAGCTTGATGAATGATGCAGACAGTGGACACAATACAAGTCAATACTAGGTGTTCAAAGAGTTATACAAATCAGGAGCCATGGGAGTTGAAAGGAAAAACAGATCATTTCTATAAGGGATAAAGTTGATGGCATTGATCAATTTTTATAGTTTACAAACCAACTATTTCAGGGGCCAGCTAGGAGAAGAAGAGACATTAAATAGGCCAGGAAACTATTCTTTAGAGCTCTATAAAAGTTATATAACCCTAGTGGTCACTCACTTAGCCCAGGTGAGCCCAAAACCCTGAAGCAGGGAGCCAGCCAAGTCAGGAAGGCTTGAATCTGGTCATTTGAACCACTCCTGTGAAATCAAAGGAGGGTAATTTCCACTTTGGGCTCTCTGACATTTCTCCCCTCTACTAGCCCAGATGAGTCAAGCCATCCATATTGAGCTGGTTATGCCACCACCCTATCAACCAAGATACAAGATACCCAGGACCACCTGGGCCTGGAAGATGGGAGCATTATTAAGTGGATCATTAGGAGATTATTGTATGTTATGCTTGGAGATACAGAATTTAGCAAAACTGATAACACCTTAGATCCATTGGTATTTACTATTGTCAACCAAACTTACTCAAAGGAGATACCAGTTTTTAAAATGTTAATGAAGAAAACATTATATATGTGTTGCTGGTAGTCACGGAGATGTTGAGCAGGTTTCAGTAGTGTCAGATAATGTTAAAACAGTCTCATGTACACAGATGAAATATATAAGCAACTAAATTATAAGGTTGCTTTTGTCATTACCTTTATGATCCCTATTTATTAAAAAAAAAAGACTGGTAAATAAGCCTGTGATACAGAAAAACTGGTATCAATTGTTGAGTTTCTTGGCATTTAGGTAATTAAATTTTTTTATTGTTGAATCAAAAAAGATCCAATGACAAATCCATATAAATGTGATACCATTTACAATTTTTAATAACCATAAAAAGCACCATTATATAGGACACTTAAAATAATTTTTCACAGAACATTAGAAAGAAGCTGTTGGCCAACAAGAAGTAGAGCATACGTCCTCTGTGGTCTTGTCTATCGTGATCTCACGCTAAATCTGTATTGTTAGTAGAGACGGGGTTTCACCGTGTTAGCCAGGATGGTCTTGATCTCCTGACCTCGTGATCCGCCCGTCTCGGCCTCCCAAAGTGCTGGGATTACAGGCTTGAGCCACCACGCCCGGCCTCACGCTAAATCTGATTCCAACCTGTCGGAAATTGATTTGGATTCATAAATTCAGCATCAGTATAAGACATTCCAGAGTTACGAGGACTTGATTGTCTTAATGCCACATAAAACATCAACTGCTCATTTTGTAATGAGCATGGCTTTTATATATCCCTGTATGACCTATATCCTGGGGTGCCTAATTTCTTGCACTCCCAAACATTTGAGCTGCCAACTAATTACACATGTTAATAGGCATAATTTTAGAAGTCATTTAGCTATTCCTTTTAAAAGTTAGTGTTTTATGAAGGCAGGCTTATTTTATTTACACTATTAGCACAACAGCCAAAAGTTATTCAGGTTTAATCCTGCTGAATAAAGTAGTAAAAACACAAGGTGTGACTTTAAATAATGACACTGATTTCCCTCAGTAGCTCCTATAGCTATTAAGGATTTGACAGTATTTTTAACAATGATACATCATTAAAATAAAGGAATAACTTCCCAAAGTATCTACTTTGAAGGACATTGTTCCCAGATGTATACTTTCTGGCATATTAACATTAAAGGAAAATCAGTATCATAGAGTCGCACATCTCACATTTTTAGATACATAGATTATCAAAATAGCAATGGTGCTAAAACTTTTCCTGCCCCCCCCCCCCACCACTTTTCTCCACCTTCCCAACTTTCCTGATGGAGATGAATTTCCTGAAAAAATAAATAGATCAGAGAAAATGGTACTGAAGCTTATATATAATATAAACGCTTTATTTCATCTATGAACTTGTGTAAATAATTATGTTCTTGGGTGTGTTCTCAAGTTTTGGTTTCAAATTCTTACCCTAGAGAAAGAGCCTGTTTACTCAAATCTGCAGAATTCCCAGCATCAGACCATGCATATAGAAGCACTTGAACAAATTTTGGTGAAGATAATGAATATAATGACTTTGCTCAGAAACGTTTGAGTTCAGCTATTTAACACTGGAATTGGAGCTCTGACTAAAATGCAACAAAGAATAACAAAAATTGAAGTAGAAACTGACTTCGGAAAATTCTGCATGGCTGTAAGGTAGGCCTCTAATATCCATGGTGACAACCGCCCCTTCTGTTATAGGAGCTCTCATTTGTAAATCCACCATGGGCCCTCCGGTTTGGAAACACTGTGTAGGAATTCCAGTATCTGGCATTGTTGGAAGGCAGTGCATTATTCCTGTCCTGGTTTCTGTTCATTCTGCTTGGTTTTTCTGCATGAAGCACACTGTGAAAGGTAACATCGTGTTCATACCGTTCTTTCATTCGGTGGATTTTTTCTCTTGAGACACCATGAATGTTTCTTCTACATGGAAAAAAGAAATGCATTTAGTTAAGGCAGGATATCACAATGAGTTACTTATATTTCACAAGTCCTCTAGGATTGCAGATATTGCAGTCCCTGTTCTCAGGACTTAGCTGTGGCAAAAGCATAATATCTTGTTCAGCAGTTCTCTTTCAGCCTCCACTCAGGTTTTTCATGCTGCCCTGCACACCCCCAAACCACCCTGAGGCTAGCAAGGAGCTAAAGCTTCAGAAATGCTTTGTTTCTGGTCCTCTCAATTACGTGCTTCAAGACATAAAAGAACACCATGAGATTTTTTTAAAATCATACATTTGCCTGTTAATGTCATGCATATATCTATCATCTATTTATGTTAACCAGTCCCTGATATATACTACTAGGAGATGCTTATTAAAACAATCTTAAATTCTAGTGGGCAGAAGAGTCAACTGGGGATATAGTTAGAAATATAATTACCAGAGATTCCAACTACTGAATGGGGTCCATGAACTCGGATTTTAATAGCCACCTGAGGCAATTCTGATGGAGTAGTCCACCGATCCACTTTGAAGACACTATCTGCCTATTACCATAAGAGGAACCAGCCTTACTCCTAAGAAGTAAATTCTTATCTCACTGGCTATTGTAAGTCAATGACATTATCGAACAATATAGATAGAGAATATCCGAACCCATGCACTCAATCGTTAGTATTATTTGAACATTTATTGCTGTATAAATTAGAAGCAGCATCTAGATCATAAATGAATCGCAGACTGCTCAACATCTGAAGATCTTTATTTAGCCTAAATGCAAAAACACCATTGACATGTGCAGTCCCATGCAGAGAAAGTGCTTTTCAATGTTCGTTGATGAAGAAGCATTTTAGCAGAATGTTAAATGCATCCTTTTAAAGGACCAAGTCCAAGCCAAGATTTAGCATTTAGCATTATATTAGAAAACTGACCCAAAACTAAAGTCTTCACATTAATAATTCCAAAGTTATCAATTTCCAAGAATTACCATTTCTGGCCTGAAAACTACCATGTCCATTTCCAGCCTGAAAAGATTCTTTTGTTCGGTCTGAAATACCTGAAAATAGCAGGATACATAATGAGGAACTAGAAAAACAAAGAAGTACCTTGCTAACTCTTGAACGTTGAATTTCCAGCGAGTGTCAGGTTCTCGGAATATAACTTCATAGTTATTTTCAAGTGCCTGATTTTTCAAAAGTACATAAAACATTGAAGACATAGTATGTATGTTTGGGAATGTTTATGCTGCCATTTAACATTTACTACAAATCTTTTCTAGAATTCCTTTTGTTTTACCAGTAATCCAATGCCTTAATTTATCATAATAAATGCAGTTGTTTCATTCCCATACTTAGCCACTCTCATAATTCTCCATGATAAATTTTGCTCAATTTTATCTAATATGTAGGAAATTTGTAAAGGTTCTTTGTTTTGGATATCTTTAAAAATAGATGACTTGAGCTAGTTTAAAACGTCCTGAACAGCGGTGTGAGCAGTGAACTCAGTGACTTCTCAAAGTCACTTATAGGATTTTTGTAGATTTACTTGTCAGATGTCTTGTCCTAGCCCTCATGCCTTCCTTTAGAAAGTGGGAGTACCATAGGAACATAACTGGTGAAATAAAAAGTGATAGTCACTTACTTTGTATCAACTTCCCTCCAAAAGTAGCTCTCCCCATTATGCAATACGATGTGGGTCAATGCACCAGGCCCCATTTCCTTGAGTTTAGAAAACTATTATAATTTCCTTATAAACATCCAAATATTGTTTGCATTCATAAATTGACTACTACCTTATCTCAAACTGAATTTTCTATTATCACTATAATTTATTGTGTTTATAAAACATAGAGTGGAAAGAGCTAAGCAAAAAGGTTTCCTTTTCATTCTTTACATGGGCACTTCTCAGTTGGGAAGTTTTAAATAACACAACTGGAAACCTCTCATTTTAAGTCTAATGAATAGCTGAGGATGCCTGAAAAGGAGTATACATATCCAGAAGATAAAAAGTAAACTGAGGCCAGGTGCGGTGGCTCACACCTGTAACCCCAGCACTTTGGGAGGCCGAGGCGGGTGAATCACTTTAGCTCAGGAGTTCGAGACCAGCCTGGCCACCACGGCAAATCCCCGTCTCTACTAAAAATACAAATACTAGCCGGGCGTGGTGGCACGTGCCTGTAATCCCAGCTGCTGGGGTGGCTGACACATGAGAATGACTTGAATCTGGGAGGCAGAGGCTGCAGTGAGCTGAGATCGTGCCACTGCACTCCAGCATGGGAGACAGAGCGAGACTCTGTCTCAAAACAAAACAAAAAAGTAAAATGACTTCCCTTAGGCTACTGGTCAGTTAGTCATTAAGTCTTGGTTTTAAGTGATGGCCTCATTCAATTGACTCTTCACGTGCCTGTTCATTTCTCGCCCAAGTAGACTCGACATGAACTGAAGTAACCACAAGTGTGCGGCTCATTCTTCCTTACATTCACCGAAGCCCCACAATCTGGGTGTAAGTGGAACTGATGATGATCGTTAGAGAAAAGCACACCTGTAGGTATGCCAGTTAGCCCCAAATGTAAAAAGAAGCCTAACATCGTGAGCCCAGTCTGGACCTATTCACTTCACAATTAACCAGGTAGGGATTCTGCATGATGCAAGGAGGATACTCCACTGTGCTTCCTGCCCCATTTGTATGGTTCTGGATCCTTTCTCCTTTCTAGACCCAATAGGGAATGAAAACATAATCACAAGAGATGGAATATGTATGAAAAAAGACCAAATAGACTTCACAATTAAAGGATAATGCAGGCATCATGCTGTTCTTTGCTATTCTGACAATGGAGAGCTGAGCTGTTTTATATTTATATTTGCATTCTGTCATCTCAATAAGATTACAATGTTAATCCTAATTGTTTTTATTTTTTAATTTTTAATTTTTTTTTTTTTTTGAGATGGAGTTTCACTCTTGTTGCCCAGGCTGGAGTGCAGTGGCGCAATCTCAGGTCACTGCAACCTCTGCCTACAAGGTTCAAGTGATTCTCCTGCCTCAGCCTCCTGAGTAACTGGGATTACAGGCGCCCGTCACCACACCCGGCTATTTTTTTGGATTTTTAGTAGAGATGGGGTTTCACCATGTTGGCCAGGCTGGTCTTGAACTCCTGGACTCAAGTGATCCGCCTGCCTCGGCCCCCCAAAGTGCTGGGATTACAGGCGTGAGCCACCACGCCTGGCCCTAATCTGTTTTTAAACTAAAATATTCTGTTGCCCTGGAACTCCCAGGCAGCAACAGTACACAGTGTGGAAATCCCCGGCTCACCAGAGGCAGAATGGTCCTGTTGTGACCTGTAACTCCACTAGGAGCGTCATCTAGTTGAGTATTGCTCTGCACATTTCAGTGGGTGCTCCTCTGTATGCCTCGCCTTAGGAAAGTAATTAAGACAGAAAAGTTATCAAGAATTCACACCAAGGACCATTTGCCAAGGACTATTTTTAAATTGTATCCTGAAGTGAGATTAGCATCTCAGCAAACTTCAGCCATTGAACAGCAGAGAAACACTAACATAAAACCTCGTTACCTGCTCCCTGGGAGAACTACTGTTAGCAAATACGAAATCATGGAACATCAGAAAAAGAGGAAAGAACAGATGCTTCAACTTTCTCACAAAATGTCCATAACTGAAAATTCAGAATGATACTTCTTCCTACCATGACTGCATAGGGCTTCATTTCCCAGGCGTGGAGGTTGGTATTATCAATAATAATGGGGGATATGCCATTCCTCATTGCTTTTCTTGCTGCAACACAATGTTACATAACAGTGAACAACATGCAACAATCAGAGGGAAGGGTAAGCGTAATCTCTATTGGTCATTTGTATTACAGGATGCCCTCATCTCCTCATCACACAACTTCACTGCCATCTATTTCAGAGCCCACTATCAATAATTTTCTTTCTCTGGAATCTAAGGAGGTTACGCTCTGGTGTTCTGTTTTGGGGAAAAAAACGGCAGAACTTTCGGTTAAACTCCTTCCATTAAATTTATTCATTCTGCAGCAGCTACAATCTATGTGCACATCAGGGTTTCCCAGGAGTTTGGAAAGGCATTTGTCACCTCTTTTTTGGTTCCATTCATGAGCTTCCTCCAGGAAGTCAGGATTGAACTCATAGGCACCATCTTCCCTGAAGAAAAAATCATCCGTGCTGAAAATCAGGGCCCTGGGAAAGTCATGCTGCAATTGTCTGGAAAGTGGAGAAATTAGAGAGATGTTTTCAATATTATGTATAGTCTCAGTAGAAATAATTTCCTTCCATCTCTAACATTTAGCGGTTGTAATATTGAGACCACCAGGTTTGGAGTTGTTAAAATGCAGCTTTAAAAGAGAGATGTTTATTATGTCTAGAAGGCATTACTCCTTAGCAGGAGGTGGGAGAGGGCTGAGAGGCGGCAGTGTGTGCTGCTGGTCCTTGAAACTAAGGTACAGTCACTGCCGCTGCCTTCTGCAGCAGCAAGGACTGACTCAAGAAGAAACTGAAGCTAAGTTGGGGGCCTGGTGACTGTCTTTCCTCCTGAGCACCAATCCCAGTGCCCATTTCTCTCCAAGGCACCAGTGCCCCCACCCAAGACCTGCCCATGGGTGCCAGACCCCCACGTTGCAGCCCTTCCCTCGGCCCCCTAAACTCTGAGCTGGCCCATTTCCTTGGAGCTCTGTTCTCTGTAAGGACCCATCTGAGAAGCTAGTTCTAGTATGAAATGTGGGTAAGTGATGCATGTGCTCTACTTTATTAGGTAACATATTTATGTTTTAATGATGGCCTGAGCCAAATGGGAGAAAAGCAAAATGGGAGAAGGAAAGCGACAGAGCCACTGTCACCTACCTTCCTACCCTCCACCACTCTGAGCGTAAGTAGGAAATATCACAGCAAAAAGAAACACCACCATGGAGCTCCCCTTTAAAGCAAAACCAAAACAAAATGAATATGCTTATTCAGTGCTGCACAAAAGAACTTCAAAGAGAAGATGTTTCCACTTGAAATCCTCGCTCGTACTATCTTTTGGCAGAAGGTGGATGTCATGCTCTGGAGGAACTGGAGACATCTCTGAGCTTCATTTCCTCATCTGTAAAAACTGAGGACAAACAAACCCAGCCAACAAACAGAAAATATGGTCACGTGGCCATGCTCAGAAGAAGAAGATATTTAAAAATCGGAGGAAAAAACGTTGGAGAATGACAAGGACAGGAAATGCAAAGAGAAAGCAAAGCTATTCAATGTCTTTTTTGTTGTTGGTCTTCTCCATGGAGCAGAATGATCTTTAATTCAGGAAGAATGGAACAAACATGAGGCCTTGGAGCCACAGATGAGTAAGCACTTCAGGTGCCCTGACAGGCTTGGGAGCCTCTGTTTTCTCAACTGTAAAACACAGATAATTATCCCTACCTATTACACAGAGCTTCTAATCAGACAGAAATGAGGCCAGTATGAGAAAACATTTTGTACCCAGTAAGGCACTTTACAGAAGTAAAGTGGTGTTATAATAACCATGAGGCCACATTGACCAACCTAGACTGTTTCTGTGCCACGGTAATACACATTGGAGAGCGCGTGTCAAGCAGCCCTTGAGGTACTGCAGTGAATTAAGAGAGATGAAAGACAAAAGTAAAATGCTTCCATTTTCAACAATGAGTGAATACACATTCCAGAAATGGTAACTAAATAGCTGTCAAAATTCTTCAGAAGCTTGATAGCATTTAAAAAGAAGGCAGCCTAGATCGCTGAAAAAGTAATTCCAAACCAAATGCATTTTTTTAAATGAACTAAACAGTGGCAAACAAGGAAATTCAGTGGACATACTATCTTTGTTTAAACAGGAATCGGACAGTCTCCCTTGATAGCCTTGTGGGGGAAATGCGGCCAGTAGATAATATACTTTAATACCAAAAGAATATTAGTTAATTATCCAACTCATTAAACATTTATTGAGCACCTAACATGTGCCAAGTGCCAGGTGAAGCGTTAAGGTACAGAAAGTAGCTGCTTTCAAGGAATTCATGGCCCAGCCAAAGGAGCCAGCGCAGCGCACAGAGGAAAAAGCTGGCCCAGCAAAGCGCTGAGAGAAAGGGTCCGGAGCCGGGGAAAGGAATGCGAAGGAGTGATGCAAGTTTGACTTAGTCCCTGAGGGATGAGAAAACTGTTGCCTCTTAGGGGAGGGGCTGAGAACACCGGCAGGAAAGAGAGGAGGAAGCGAGTGCCCTAGGGCTTGTTAGGGGAGAAGAGGCTGTAGGGAAAAGCAGAAAGATTCTAAGGGTTAAAAGAAGCAAATGATCTTTGCAACACTGTTTTCAATTCTGACTGCCACACAATTTAAAGAGAAATTTGGCCACCTTGAAGGTGTCCAGAGAAGAGTGACCAGGTACATACAAGGTCCAGAAACCATGTCGGAGGAGCAGAGATCCTCGAAGACAAGCAGAGTGTTTCAGGCAGAACAGATAATAAAAGGGATAAGGTGATAGTTCTCAGACGCTGGGAAGCCTGTTGTGTGGATGCGGGAATGAACTTCTTCTGTGTTGGCAGTTTGGGCTGGGCTCAGGTGGGCCGATCTGCGGGCCTTGCCTGGGGTCCCTGCGGCAGCTGCGTCACCTGACAACGTGGGGCTGGGCACAGTGCCCTAAACAGGGTCCTTCACACGTGTGGTGGTGCTGGCTCTCACTCCGCAGGGCCTGTCATCCCGAAAGAGGCGCACCCAGGCCTCTTCACCGCGGTATCTCAAGAGAGCACGACAAGAAGCTGCTTGCCAGCGCTCCCGCACCTTCTGTTGGTCAAAGCGAGTCACTTTGCCGGCCCACATTGAAGGACGAGGAAAGCAGACTTCTTGATGGAAGGAAGAGCAAAGAAAACGTGGCCACTTTAAATCTAGTACAGATAAAGCCAGTGACACGAAGGGAGGGGTAAGTATAAAGACTTGATGAACCCATGCTCATAGTTTCCATATGAATGTTTGTTATTCCACTTTAAAGATAGGCAAATCGAAAAGTCCAAACCTTAACCTCCGATGCAAACAATTATAGACAGGAAGAACATCTAAGGGTAGCACTGATGCATTTTCAGGTATGTATATTTTATGTTTGTGAACACTGGAGTTTTAAAATGATTTTCATCAATATTATTTAAATAATGAAAGTTGTGTTCAGAGATTAAGTAATAGTGTATAATGTGTTTCCTTTAGCCTCTGTATACTCAGTTAAGCAGCCATGGTAACTGAATCCAAGATTTTTTTTCTCTTTCTGGTCCCAGATTTGATATCCCTTCTACACCTGGTTTCATTTGTTCTCCTATTAAGTCTGCTACTTATCAGTTTTGTTTTGTTGTTTGAACATTTTCAGACTTGAATTTTTCTTTTCATATACATACCCTTATCTGCTCTTGTTTTCCTCTTTGTGGTTTATATTATTGATTGGAAGTTAATACTTTATAATATTTCCTTTAAAAAGACTTTAAGGCATGAGTATCCAATTCACTGTTTGTTTCATGTTTGTTTTATTTGAATCCTATTTCCTTCTAGAAAACAAAAACAGCACATAACACTACTGCCCTTTTAATTACAAAATTTTACCTTAGAGTAAAAGCTAAATGGTTCAGGATCACTATGGGGCAAGAACACCATCTCATCATTTCTTGAGACACATCTGACAGTGGCCTCCATACTCTTCCTAACAAACAGGCAGACAAAATAAGGGTGTTTTCCACCTTTAAGGCTCTCATGGATTTTTTATTTGTTTTTTTTTTTTTTTGGCCTGTATGATCTTCCTGAATGACTTCAAAACTCATTTTATCTTCACCTAAATGTTAAATTAGCACTAGCAGCCATAGTAGTATGTTGAATAGGCAGGACAATAAAAACTCTACTAGCTAAATAAAGAACTGATTAAATAGACAATCCTGAGATTCTCAAACTTAAGTGGAAGCAATAAATACCATTCCATCAGCTTCAGAAGTGATGAGGGTTAAGCCCCAGTTCTATCTTTATGGTGGTCAGGAGCCTCATGCATTAGGGAAATTGAGAGAATGAAAATAAAAGGGAAAAAATAGAAAGGCAATTAATTCCATATAACCTTCACCTGCCACAAACCCCCCTGAAATTCATTTAAAATCACTATTATGAGAGAAACTCAGGGACTAATCTTGATTTCGCAACTTATTCTTTTGTGTAATTCTTTATTTAAGTAATAGAGAACCATAGAGCTATATTTAGATATCTCTTCAGCCAGTCAGTCACTCACTGAGAAAGTCAGACATTGCATGTAATTTTAACTTGACGCCCAGCTTTTTACTAGGGAAATTTTCAAGCTTGCAAAAGTTAGATGGCATAATATACTCAATCCTCATATACACATGACCAGTTAGCGTCATATGGCCAGTCTTCTCTCATGTCTTTCCTATTTCATCCCATCAGTCACTCCATCAGTGTTCAGTCTCCCTGCTTGTCTCATCAATGTTTTCCTCTAGTTGGTTTGTGTGCATCAGGGACCAAACAAGATCCACACATTGTATTTGGTTGCCATGTCCCTTAAGTCTCATTTATCCTATAGTTTACCCTCTCCTCTTGATTTCCACCTGAACTTCTCCCACCACAGCCTTTTAATTAGAAAATATAAAAATCTCTGGAAATGAGTTGAAAAACAGTATAGTGAACACTGCTTACCCTTCATCTATGGTCACCAGATGTTCACATTTTGCCTTATTTTATGTCTCTCCTATATATATTTTTGGAGAACCATATGAAAGTAAATTGCAGGCCGGGCGTGGTGGCTCACCTTTGTAATCCCAGCACTTTGGGAGGCCAAAGCGGATGGATCACTTAAGGTCAGGAGTTTGAGACTAGCCTGGCCAACATGGCAAAATCCCATCCCTACTAAAAATACAAACATTAGCCAGGCTGGTGGCGCACACCTTTAATCCCAGCTACTCGGGAGGCTGAGGCATGAGAATCACTTGAATCTGGGAGGCAGAAATTGCAGTGAGCTGAGACCGTGCCACTACACTCCAGCTCCAGCCTGGGTGACAGAGCAAAACTCTGTCTCAACTGTCTCAAAAAAAAGGTACACTCCATACATCGTGATACTTTATTCCTAAATTCGTTGTCAAGTATCTCTTAAGAATAAGAACAATTCCTTGCATAACCACAATACCGTTATTGCATCTGAAAAATTAAGACAGAGTGCCCTAAGCAGGGTCCTTCACACGTCTGGTGGTGCTGGTTCTCACTCCGCAGGCCTGTCATCCTGAAAGAGCCTGAAAGAGTGATTAATTCATAAGAGCTAATGTTAAGTGTTTATTTTATTTTATTTTTTTATGTATTTATTTATTCAGAGATGGAGTCCCACTCTGTTCCCCAGGCTGGAGTGCAGTGGCACAATCTCGGCTTACTGCAACCTCCACCTCCCGGATTTAAGCAATTCTCTTGCCTCAGCCTCCCAAGAAGGTGGAATTATAGGCACACACCACCATGCCCGGCCAATTTTGTTGTATTTTTAGTAGAGACCGGGTTTTGCCATGTTGGTCAGGCTGGTCTCCAACTCCTGACCTCAGGTGATCCACCTGCCTCGGCCTCCCCAGGTGCTGGGATTACAGGCGTGAGCCACGCTCCTGGCCTAATGTTAGGTTTTTAAATTTAAATTTTTAAAATTTCCCCAATGGTCTAAAGAATATTTTCATAAGTTTCAAGTACTGCATTTGGTTATTATGTCCGGTTAATATCTTTGAATCTAGACCTATCCTCATGCTCTTTTCGTTTCTCTAGTTGGCATGAGAATGTTCTGCATTCTGGGTTTGTGTGGTTGTTTCGTAGTGATTAAACCCAGATTAAATGTTTTCTAGAAGCAAAGTACAAAGGTGATGTTTGTGTACTTCTGATTGCACAAAATGACAGTCTGTCCCACCAGGCTAAGTTCAATGCTAAGTTCCATCATTTGGCTAAAGGGTGGTGTTAGCCAGACCTCTCCACTGGAAAGGAACCTCGCTTCCTTTGTAATATTAAGTAATACGCGGGACAAAACTGTGAGCCCATGTACTGATCCAATTCTCTGTTTCCCTCAGCAATCTTTTTTTTTTCTTTTTTTTTTTTTTTTTTTTTTTTTTTTTTTTT
>NW_016816918.1:70976-94047 GCF_001698545.2 Rhinopithecus bieti
GATTACAGGCTTGAGCCACCGCGCCCGGCGCTACTTCTTTAATTATCAGCAAGATTAGCTTGGGTGTGTGTTGATCATTTAGAGATATTCTTTTGTGAACTGCACTGTCACGTCCTTTGATGAATAAAGCCTCCTTATTAGGAGGTTTATCTTTCTTATTGAATGTCAATTTTTTATTATGTACAGCAATTGCTTTTTAATTTTGTTTATAATAATCTCTAAAAATCTAAATTTTAGTTGGGTTCAGTGGCTTTCTTTTCTTTTCTTGTCTCTGATTCCTCTCATGATTGGCTAAGATTGGTTGTTCCAATACATTCTATTATTTTTTTAAAAGAGTACTAAGCAGTGAACAAAGAGCTTCGCATATATTCTCTCTCTTTAACCTTTATAACTTAATTTTATGAAGTAAATCATTTTACTTTTACTTGGTTTACAAATAAAGAAACCAGGGCTTCAAGATCTTAAAAACTGGCTTGGGTTTCTACCATTTGCATGTGGGGCTGCCAGAACCTTACCTCAGGTCTACTCAGTCAGGGCACATGGGTGTTACAGACTTTGTGAGCTCTTGGGGATCTGAGAAAGCCTTGCTGTTGTCTTTGTATGAGAGACAACAGGCTAGATGAGAATTACTGAACTACAATCTTTTTCCCACAGGCATTAATATTTTAAATGTAGGTTCCAGTTCAACGTGGGTTCACATGCATTGAACAGAAACCCCAGTTAGTGGATTTCCAACAGTGGTGGCTTCAATAAAATTAAAGTGTCTATATCTTGCACGTAAAAATCCAGAGGTAGAATCCAGAGCTGGTATCACAACTCCATGATCAACATGGACCCAGGAGTCTAGCATTTTTTTTGGCATGAGGCTTCCATTCTTCAGAGGGCCTCCTAGTGGCCACTGCAGGGCCAGGCTGCACCTCCATGTTCCACACAGCCGAAGAGGCAAGGGGGCCTTGAAAACTAGTTTTATAGTTGGGCACACTGCCACACCCAACAACGTGTGCTTGCTAAAGAAGAAAGGGAAGTTAACTAACAGCTTTTGCAACAGTCTTTCCAGGATATATCTAGATATTTATTTTTTTATCACTTCTGAGTCTTCAAGTCAAATATGTTCTATGATATCTTTATTTGTTGCTTTGGTTGTATTTGCTCTGGTGATTTTTGGCTATATTGATTTTCACATTTGTCTTCTACATTATTGTTTGATTTTCTGCATTGTGACTGCTTATCTCTAATACACTTCAAAATTCCGACACTTACTTTAGAGTCTTTTATATATCATTTAACTCCTTTTTAATTTTCTGCTTCTTAATCAACTTCCTTCATATTTCAGAGTCCTAATCAGGAGTTTTGCTTTAATCTTTTATATCATAGGAATTTTTTAGAAAAAATGTAAATATAGAGAAAGACAAAAGAAATAATAAAACACCTGCATACCCACCACCTAGAGCTCATAATCATGAACATTTTCTCATACTTGTTTTGTTGGCTTAAAATTCAGCCAACCCCCCACCTTAACTCTGGCACTCCCAGACACCTTTACCGTGCTTCTCTCTCCCTTTTTCAACGCGCTTATCAACACCTACATTAACATACGGTTTCCTTAGAGGTTACATCCATTTCCCTACCTCTGGCACATAATGTCCACAAGGGCAGGATCTTTGTTTTGTTCACTGATGATTCCCAAGTACCTAGAACACTGTGTGGAACATATAAACACTCAATAAATATTTATTGAATTAAAAAATGAAGGAGCATTACATTTTTTAGATCTGTTCATGTTGATATATAGACTTAGTCCATTTTCTTTAACTGCTACATAGTACTCCATTATCAGCAAAATAATAAATATAGCCAATGTTTATTAAGTGCTTATTGTGTGCTAACCACTATTCTAGAGGCTTTACATTTTTTACATAATGCTCAAATAGACCTGGGCTATAAGTACTGTTATTAATCCCCAACCCCCATGTTACAGACAAAGAAATTAAGGCCAACGAGTGGTACAGCTGGATTAAAACCTAGGAGTCTGGCCCCAGAGGTGCACACTACACTGCTGTGCTTGAGCGCTATAAAATAACCACATTTATTTATGTATTTTCTCTAGTGATACTTGTTTGCAATTTTCCAATTTCAGTGAACTTCCTTTGCCTACCTGTTGTGCGTATGTGGACATTTCTTGGGGATATATAGCTCCAGTGGCATACCTATGAAATCCTTTGCTTATTTTTTGAGAGAACAGAGCAGAGCAGATGCTAAAATTGTCTTTTTTCCTTGAGAATTTTTTTTTTCTCTGATAGAATACATGTTCCATGAAGGCAGGGATTTTTGTCTCCTTTGTCCACTGCTCCATTCTGAGCATCTAGAATGCCAGGCACATGGGAGGTGCTCAGTAAATATCTGTGAATATATTAATGGCTCTTGGCTACAATGCTCTTTTGGCCTAATTATCCAAACTGTTTTATTCACCCCACCCCACCAAGACGGAGTCTTGCTCTGTCTTCCACAGCTGAAGTGCAATGGTGTGATCTCGGCTCACTGCAACTCTGTCTCCTGGGTTCAAGCAATTCTCCTGACTCAGCCCCCTAGTAGCTGGGATTACAGGCACGCGCCACCACGCCTGGCTAATTTTTGTATTTTTAGTAGAGATGAGGTTTCGCCATCTTGGCCTGGCTGGTCTCAAACTCCTGACCTCATGATCCGCCCGTCTCGGCCTCCCAAAGTGCTGGGATTACAGGCGTGAGCCACCACACCCAGCTGGCAAACTTTTTGTAAGGCCCCAAGCTGTGTGAGAACTTCTATTTACTCATTTTTGTACAATGAGAATTTTACCCAAACCTTAGATTCAGTTCACCCCCAATATAGTTTGGCTGTGTCCCCCCTCAAATCTCATCTTTAATTGTAGTTCCCATAATCCCCATGTGTCATGGGAGGGACCTGGTGGGAGGTATTTGAATCATGGAGGCAGTTACCCTCATGCTGTTCTCGTGATAGTGAGTTCTCACAAGATCTGATGGTTTTATAAGGGGCTTTTTCCCCTTTTGCTCAGCACTTCTCCTGCTGCCACCACGTGAGGACATGTTTGCTTCACCTTCCACCATGATTGTAAGTTTCCTGAGGCCTCCCCAGCCATGCTGAACTGTGAGTCAATTAAACCTCTCTCCTTTATAAATTACCCAGTTTTGGGTATGTCTTTATTAGCAGTGTGAGAACAGCAAATTGGTACTACAGAGAGTGGGGCGCTGCTGTGAAGATACCCAAAAAATGTGAAAGCAACTTTGGAACTGGGTAACAGGCAGAGACTGGAACTAATGGAAGGGCTCAGAAGACAGGAAAACGTGGCTAAGTTTGGAACTTCCTAGAGACTTGTTGAATGGCTTTGACCAAAATGCTGATAGTGCTCTGGACAATGAAGTCTAGGCTGACGTGGTCTCGGAAATGCGGAACTTATTGGGAACTGGAGTAAAGGTCACTCTTGCTATGCAAAGAGATTGGTGGCATTTTGCCTCTGCCCTAGAGATCTGTGGAACTTTGAACTTGAGAGAGACAATTTAGGGTATTTGGTTGAAGAAATTTCTAAGCAGCAAAGCATTCAAGAGGAAGCAGAGCATAAAAGTTGGGAAAATTTGCAGCCTGATGATGTGATAGAAAAGAAAGTCCCTTTTTCAGGTGAGAAATTCAAGTCAGCTGCAGACATTTGCATAAGTAACGAGGAGCCAAATGTTAATCACCAAGACAATGGAGAAAATGTCTCCAGGGCATGGCAGAGGACTTCATGGCAACCTCTCCCATCACAGGCCTGGAGACCCAGGAGGGAAAAATGGTTTCATGGGATGGGTCCTGGGCCCCCCTGGCTGTGTGCAGCCTTGGAACTTTATGCCCTGCTTCCCAGCAGCTCTGGCTGGCCATGGCTAAAAGCAGTCAATGTACAGCTCAGACCATTGCTTCAGGGGGTGCAAGCCCCAAGCCTTGGCAGCTGCTACATGATGTTGGGCCTGCGGGTACACAGAAGTCAATAACTGAGGTTTGGGAATCTCCACCTAGATTTCAGAAGATGAATGGAAATGCCTGGATTTCCAGGCAGAGGTGTGCTGCAGGGGTGGAGCCCTCATGGAGAATCTCTGCTAGTGCAGTGCAGAAGGGAAATGTGGGGTCAAAGCCCCCACACAGAGTCCCCACTGGGGCACTGCTGAGTGGAGCTGTGAGAAGAAGGCCACTGCCCACCAGACCCCAGAATGGTAGATCCACCAACAGCTTGCACCTTGTGCCTGGAAAAGTCACAGACACTCAACACCAGCTTGTGAAAGCAGCCAGGAGTGGAGCTGTACCTTGCAAAGCCACAGGGGTGGAGCTGCCCAAGGCTATGGGAACCCACCTCTTGCATCAGCATGACCTGGATATGAGACATGGAATCAAAGGAGATCATTTTGGAGCTTTAATATTTGGCTACCCTGCTGGATTTTGGGTTTGGATGGGGCCTATAGCCTCTTTGTTTTGGCCAATTTCTTCCATTTGGAATAGGTGTATTTACCCAATGCCTGTACCCCCATTGTATCTAGGAAGTAACCAACTTGCTTTTAACTTTACAGGTTCATAAGCAGAAGGGACTTGCCTTGTCTCAGATGAGACTTTGGACTTGGACTTTTGAGTTAATGCTGGAATGAGTTAAGACTTTGGGGGACTGTTAGGAAGACATGATTGTGTTTTGAAATGTGAGGACATGAGATTTTGGAGGAGCCAGGGGCAGTCCCCACCCAAATCTCATCTTGAATTATAGTTCCCATAATCCCCACGTGTCATGGGAAGGACCCAGTGGGAGATAATTGAATCATAGGAGCAGTTACCCTCATGCTGTTCTCATGATAGTGAGTTCTCACAAGATCTGATTTTTTTTTTTTTTTTTTTTTTTTTTTAGATGAAGTCTTGCTCTGTCGCCCAGGTTGGAGTGCAGTGGCACGATCTCAGGTAACTGCAACCTCCATCTCCCGGGTTCATGTGATTCTCCTGCCTCAACCTCTTGAGTAGCTGGGATTACAGGTGCTCGCCACCACGCTTGGCTAATTTTTTTTTTTTTTTTTTTTTTGCAGATGGGGTTTCACCATATTGGCTAGGCTGGTCTTGAACTCCTGACCTCAGCCTCTGAAAGTGCTGGAATTATAGGCATGAGCCACTGCACCTGGCTGATCTGATGGTTTCATAAGGGGCTTTTCCCCGTTTTGCTCAGCACTTCTCCTTCCTGCCGCCATGTGAAGAAGGACATGTTTGCTCTCCCTTCCACCACGACTATAAGTTTCCTGAGGCCTCCCCAGCCATGCTGAACTGTGAGTCAATTAACCTCTTTCCTTTATAAATTACCCAGTTTGGGGTATGTCTTTATTAGTAGAATGAGAACAGACTAATACAGCCCTTAAAGGAGACTGACGGAGAGGATTCTTCTTGGATCCCAGCACCTCTGAATGCTACTGACATTCTCCTTGAAGACTTTAAACTGGGACATAGAAAACAGATTCCATGGCTCAGCAGCCTGAGAGCAGGGCAGGAGCCAAGCTGTAGATGACGTAGGCAGTCTCCCCTGAGTCCAGGTGTGGCCAGACCTGGGCAGTGCTGCCACCCACCCCACCAGGGCCAAGTCCTGTCCTTGGAGAGTCGGGCCTCAATCACTGCTAGCCTCAAGCATCCCCAAGCCACAGTGATGGAGACAGAGGACTTCATGGCTAGGGGGATTCAGGGAACAGTTCCCAGTCTGCCCTACTTCTCTTACCTTTACCCCTTATACATCCAAAGTAGACCATGTTCGTGAGATCCAAAACCAGATTCCCAAGGAGCCCTCGTTCTCATTTGTCAGTGTGGTCCCACAAACTGCTGAGCAGAAATTCCTTTCAGTATCTTGCATGTGAACAGCCCCTTTTGTAGACTCTTACAGCTGTGCAGGTTTCACCTGTGTTTGTGTTTTGTTGGTTCAGTCACGAGCAGAATTGGGGAAGGAATCAGGCACACCTACCTCAGTACTAATTTTTTTTGGCTGTCTTTTCCCAAAATGTCATAGATCAGTTACAGATAACAGAAGAGTAACTGTACAGGAAAACTCACTTTGGGCTGTCTGTGCTGCTTAAATGGAAAGGCAGCTGAATCTTTGATCCCAATTTTTAAATTTCTTCTTACTGTAACTATGAGGTAAAGGAGCCAGCGCATCAAACATTTTCACCTGCAACAAATAGGAATCATTTTCTTTTTTTTTTTTTTTTGAGGCGGAGTCCCGCTCTGTCACCCAGGCTGGAGTGCAGTGGCTGGATCTCAGCTCACTGCAAGCTCCGCCTCCTGGGTTCCCGCCATTCTCCTGCCTCAGCCTCCCGAGTAGCTGGGACTACAGGCGCCGCCACCTCGCCCGGCTAATTTTTTTTTTATTTTAGTAGAGACGGGGATTCACCGTGTTCGCCAGGANTTTTGGAGATGGATTCTCACTCTGTCGCCCAGACTGGAGTGCAGTGGAACTATCTCGGCTCACTGCAACCTCCGCCTCCCAGGTTCAAGCAATTCTTCTGTCTCAGCCTCCCGAGTAGCTAGGACTACAGGCACACACTGCCTCGCCCGGCTAATTTTTTTTTTATTTTTAGTAGAGACGGGGATTCACCGTGTTCGCCAGGATGGTCTCGATCTCCTAACCTCGTAATCCGCCCGCCTCAGCCTCCCAAAGTGCTGGGATTACAGGCTTGAGCCACCGCGCCCAGCCAGGAATCATTTTCTTATGCACCAAATTGAGAACTTGGGAATGAGTGGCTCTAGTCTTTCTTTTTTTTCCCCTTGTCTGTTCTCCACATCCCATTCATTCTATTTATTTTATTTTGTTGAGATGGAGTTACACTCTTGTTGCCCAGGCTGCAGTGCAATGTCACAGCCTCGGCTCACTGCAACTTCCACCTCCCAGGTTCAAGTGATTCTCCTGCCTCAGCCTCCCAAGTAGCTGGGATTACAGGCACCTGCCACCATGCCAAGCTAATTTTTTGTGTTTTTAGTAGAGACAGGGTTTCACCATGTTGGCCATGCTGGTCTCAAACTCCTGACCTCAGGTGATTCCACCTGCCTCAGCCTCCCAAAGTGCTGGGATTACAGGCATAAGCCACTGCACCCAGCCTCATTCTTTTACATTTCTCTTTATGTGAATAATCTGCTCTTTGGTTTCGTTCTTTACTCAAGAGCCATGCTGACATCCAAGCTTCCACATCTTAGGAAGCATCTCACATTGCGTTTCATTAACAAATCCATTCATCAAATGTTGAGTAAAGGCCTGTGATATGCCTGGCCTTCTTTTAGGAGCTGGACAGAATAAAGTTCCTGATCTCATGGAACCTACATCATATCTCATGAAGCTTATGTTCTAGTAAAAGAAATAGATAATAAATAAATATACATCAAGTGGTACCAATGCCAGGAAGGAAAGAAAGCCAATGTACAAGGCAACAAATGGTGGCAAGAAAGCCTCTTTCAGGCCCTCTTCTTCAGCATATCCTTAAAACGTGGGGAAAGAGTGCTGGACAATCCTGGCTATACAATCGTACTTCAGCAGGACTCCCCAATAGTTGTGAAAGGGATGTAGGTATGTTTGTCCATGAACTTCCCTAGTAATATAAGACCACTCTGTGTATTATGAAATCCCCTGGGTCTCTCAAATGTGTGACTCTCAGATCCTAAAACCCTCATCTATAACATAAAAATGACTACATCCCAAGGCTATGGTGAAGATTCAATAAGCCAGTGTCTAAAAATGGCCAGGCAGACAGTCAGCAGTAACCATGTGCTGGCTTTTCTTTCCCCATTTTTCCCTTCCCCTTTCCCGGACTCTTACCTTGATAAAAACAGCCTTCTCCCCAAGCCATACACATGATCTGACAGAGAGCCTTATGAAGGAACAATTAGAAGGCAGACTCATTTTTCTTTATTATAAAATTTCCTTAATCCCATAGAGCCTCAATATCTTCAGATAACTTGGCATGACTAGAAAATAATTTCTTCTTGGGTTCATCTAGAGTCTGAATGGCCTTAGGCAGGTGCTATTATGTAGAGGAAGGTTCATGAAAATGCCATGAAGGAACTAAGGCATTGACTTATAGATATCCTAACATGTGAGCACATGAGAAAGAGACATGAGACATGTTTGGGAGTTGGAAGTTGACTACCACATCTCTCTCCAACACATCAAAACCAGGATAAATATGGAAACTTATTAAAAAATCTAAATCTCATTTCCTCCCATTGCCCTCAGTGGTACCATATTAATAATGAAAATAAATTCCCTGGTGAGTAATATTTTTTATATTATGAGAAACATTAATATTGACAACAAAAAAATGTAGCTTCCTTACCCTGACAGTTGAAATCCAGGTTAACTTAGCCCCCTTATAAGGCTCTTAATTGTTTTTTCATTATACGACAAATCAAAACCAAACTCATTACGCTTTCACCAGATCACTCCCACTCTGGCCTCTTCTTTTGGTGTACACAAAAAAGCTCTCTGTTAGAAATAGGCGAACACATCCCTTTGACCCTGATCAAGATGTTTAGCTTCTCAGTGTCTTGGGCTCAGACCAGATGAACTCCAAGGGGGTTCCTGTACATCTCCTGTACTTTTCCTATGAAAGTATTCTTCCCCTATTCTTCCTTCCTTCATCCATTTCTACTTCCTCTCGGGGCATAATCCACACCTGCAATATCGGATTGCCCAGTTCAGCAGGGTCTTCTTCCATTGTTCCAGCGGCTCCAGGAATGTGGTTGTGGTGAATCTCCTGTATAGCTGGGCAATCTTTCCTCATACAGCCTCTCCAATGAGCGAGGACAAGCACATACCACACTGCATATTTGCACTCTTTGTTAAATAGATACAGCTTTTAAGTCCTCATTCATCCCAGCCTCCAGAGAGAGGGTAAGGACAAGGACTCCCGGTAGTGAGGAGAGGAGATTTAGGACCCACCTTAGGAAAATTGTGAAAAATACAAAAAGCTAGTAGTCATTTTCCAAGTAGACCTAGATGACGAAAGATTTGATATATCACCTGTCTGACCCTCCATTTTTATATTCACAGAATTGGAATACTGCCAACTTTCTATTTTGATCTTGCTTTTATTAATGAGAGCCCTGGCCTCATAAAGAAACACACCACAGTCCAGGCCTGCTGGCTAGGAGCACTGTGGAGCAGAGTATTCTTTGGGGTCCAACTGTTCACTACTTAGCCAACCTAACTGGCCCCTGTTCTCACTGTTTCTCACATTCCACTGCTTATTTGGTTGTAAAGTATACTTTTCTCCCCATCTCTGCCTTACCATTGCATCACATTAGAAAAGCATCCTTTCACTTCTGTGCAAGGCTCTACAATTAAAATAAATAATGAAAAGGTACTTCTCATGATGGAAAATTCCATGTTATCCAGAGATATGAATAAGGAGAAAAGACAGCTGTCAGCGAGCATCCTTTGAGCCTAACTGAATCCATGTTACAAACCATTTGTGATGGTGCCAAAAGGAACCAGAACATTGCAAAGGATGCAACATGCACGACAATGGGGTTCCCCTGACTTTGCTTTGATTGAAATGTAAAGACTCAAAAAAATTCTGGAACACTGCAATAAGATTGACAACTTTTAAGTTTTCAAATAAGATCATTAAAAAGCAAAGAAAGGCTACCCTCTATTATGGCCATTTCATTTAAAAAGGATGTTTTAGTGGTATGCCCATACAATGTAATATTTTATTGAGATACAAAAATAGTAAAGTTCTAACACATCCTACAACATGGATGAACCTTGAGAACATTAAGCTACATGAAATTAGCCAAACACAAAAGGACAAATACCATATGATCCACTTACATGAGGCATGTAAAGGAGGCAAATGCATAGAGACAGGAAGTGGCTGAGAGGTTACCCAGGGTCGGGGGAGTGGGGAATAGGAAGTTATTGCTTAATGGGCACAGAGTGTGTCTGGAGTGAGAAGAAATTTTTGAAATAGATAGTGGTGATGGTTGTATAACATTGTGAGTGAAGTTCCACATAATACAATGCCAGTGGACTGTATACTAAACATGGTTTAAATGGTCAAAACTGGAAGGCATTTTCATACACACAGTGGAAAGCACAGAGGTTCACCCTTGGGTGCTTTCATTGAGGTAGCAGAAAGGACAGGTGCAGTTCCAGGTGAGTTTGTCAGCTGAGCTGTGAAAGAGAGTTCTGGCTCATCTGCTGAGAATGAAAGGGTCTTGGCATTAGATCTTATTTCTTCTGACAACAGCTCTCTACTCCTTTGTTCAGCCTTTAATGTTCTCCATGATCTGGTCCTGGGCTTACTTCACCAACGCACTCACTACGATGAAGCCTTCACTTCAATCAAGCCCGGGAGCACACCCAGCTCTCTGCCACCTCCATCTCCTTAGTCGAGCTGTTGTTTCTTTTCCTTGGTTCAGCCACCTCCTCCCCATCTTCAAGGCCAGCTCAGGAACCGTCTCCATGTGGAGAAGATCCTTTCTCCCTAATTAGCCTTCATCCTCCTCACTGCCTCCCCAGCCTTGACCACCATGGCATTTGAGATGCCACTCCCCACTGGCCCTTACCCACAGGCAGTGGGCCGATTACGGCTTTCCATTGGTTAATCCTGGGTAGGCGCCTTCTCATACGGAGCTTATTTGGCCTATGCTTCCCTAAACAAGTGCTAAAGGTCTTATAAGTACTCAGTGGACACCCACCTTGGCCTCCCAAAGTGCTGGGATTACAGGCATGAGCCACCGCTCCACCCTCCAATTATTTCTTAGGATTCCTGGAAGTAGAGCTTACAGGTCAATGGTAAGAACCTATTTTTAAGATGCTTTTTAAATGAAATACGGGTGATAAAACAGATTTAGGGTACATGCTACTTTTTTAGTACTTTGATGTGCTCAAAAAAATTTTAACCAGTTAAAACTCCAACTTTTAAAAAATAAATTCAAAGAATTTAAACAGATGTTTTTCCACATTCCATCCACTTCAAACTATGAAAGCATGTAAAAAGCACAGAAATCTAACATTGATTTGGGAGACAAGACATATCCTAATTTCAAACAATTTTTTATTAGTTCTTTAATCAAATGAGAAAAAAAGGTTAAGCAGAAAAGATGAACCCACATTTGTAAAAGCGATTTCCTCCAAATTTTAAAGAAAAAAATTTTATTCTAAGAAATACATATTCATTATAGAAAATTTGGAAAATACAGAGAATAGAGAAAACATGAATTTCCCAGAATCCAACAATACACAGATAACCTGTCAGTTTTACTATTTTCTATACATGTGTATTTTTAAACAATTTGCTCTTTTCTTCTTCCCCACCCTACCCCCCAAAAAAGTGGGGAAGGCAGCTCCTGGCAGGCCACACCTGAGCCTGCCTCTCCACCATTCCATCCTCACCACCGGCCTCCCTTCCGCTGAGCTGTGGCCCGTTTCCTTGCTTATGTCCCAGACTTTTCTATAAACACACAATCCACCCCACGGCATGCCAAGGCTGCTCTGCCCCTCGAACTGCCAATGCCCAGCGAAACGGGAGGACTCAAAGTCAACTGCCAAGCTACCTTCTTCACTCCAGAGCCAGCCTCCAGGGAACACCGAAGATTTATCTCAGCTGACCAACAACAGAAGCAGTAACTAATACCTCTTAAAATGTATATAGCACTTTAAAGTTTAAAAAGTCCTCCCACACACATTTAATCTTCACAAAACCCTCTGAGGCAAACAGAACGGATATCCCCATTTAACAGAAAAGGAAACCAAGGCATAGAGGGGTTGGGTGAAAAGCAAAACTAGTGAGTGGCAGAGCTTGGATGTGGAGCCATAAACTGACTCCAAGGTCAGAGCTCTTTAACATAGCCATTATTAGCAAACTATTTTTAATCTGACCACTGGAAATTAAGAGTCAGAAGGATCTTTAATCCTCTAATCTAGTAGCCTCTTAGTAGTCACATATAAGGAACATAAGGCCCGGAAAAACTAGATGATTGACCAAAGTCGCCAGCTAGTAAGTGACGAAGTAGGTCTGAAGGCACAGTCTTCAGACTCCCAGGCCAGTGCTCACTCCGGTCGTCCCTAGAGAGAGAGAGATGGTAATAGGTGGTCTCTAATCCGGTGTCTTCTGCTTAGCCAAATGTCAATCAGGAATTAAAATCCTAAAAGTGTAGAATGTTAGAGCCAGAAAGGACCCTAAGGACCACTCAGGCAACGCCCTGGCTTCACAGATGAGGAACGTGAGTCCAAGCCCCGATGTTCCATTCTGTGTATCTTGCACCCATCATGTTACTTCGCTTCCCAACACAGTCAGAAATTAAATCTGGCCAAAGATGTTTACTTCCTGCTTTGACACTCAGTGTCTCTTTGACAGTCAGAATGAGACAGGCTACAGATCAGCAAAGCGAAAGTGAAATTAAACAGGATTTGACATTCAGAAGATACTTGGTTGGTAACGGATTTACCCACCATGACTGTATCACAAAATAACCAACCTCTGCTGGGTTCCAAGGAGGCTCCCCGATTCTGCCTCTGTCCTCCACCTCCCCTCCCCAGTGAGCCAGAGAGGGTCTACTGAAATGTGTCCCTGGTTTAGGAAAGGGTGCCCACGATCCTCCACAAGTCACATGGCCCTACAACTTGTGAAAATGTAGCAATACTCTGACCAAAGGCTTCTACTCCGCAAGCCAACCAGGAGCACCTCCTCAGGCTGTCCCTCCTCCTAAGGTCACTATCTCGGCACCATCGAAATCCGCACGTGACTGTCCATCACTTTGATTCTTCGGCAGTTCCTTGGTCCCATGGCTAGCCTCGTCTCTCCAGTGAGACGGGAAGCCCTTTGAGGGAAAGGGACCACTTCCTCTATTGAACAACTACGTGCCAGACAATGTGCTTGGCAGGGTAAGACATGGCTCCTACCTTCAAGAAACTTACAGAAGGATATGCAAAACCATGTGCGAAAAAGTAAGCGCAGTCACGTAGAAGTAAACAGGAAGTCAAAGAGCCCAGAAGAGGGTCATCTACTGGAGGGGTGGGGTAGATGCCCGGTCTTAAAAGGCAAAAGAAGGCGGGAGGGCAAGCCAGGCAGGAAGGCCAGCGTCAAGGAGAGAAGCGGCTTTGTTTACAGGAGATAAAAAACAGTTCGAAGTTGCTGAAACATCAAGCGCAAGGCAGGGAGCGGTGGGAGTTCAGGCTGGAGCGGTGGGGCCTAGCAAGGTGGCCGCAGGCACGAGCCCGCGTAATTCCCAGCAGCTAGGTACAGGGAGGGCCGCTTACGCAATTCGCAAGTGAACGAATTTGGGTGCCCATGGCAGGGCTCTGTCAATGACGGTCGGTGGTGGCGCCGCCAGCCCCCCATCCCCCGTGCACCTGTGCGCCTTCGCAGCTGCCAAAGCAAACGCAGGCTGCCCGACTTCGCCAGATTTTCAAAGCGGGCGGCCAACCCCGGGCCACGGCCACGGCCGCCCCGGGCCCCCGCCCCCGGACCCCTCGTTTATCCGCTCGGGTTACAGCGCCTGTTGACGCACTGTGGCAGCCGCCTGCGCGCCAGCGGGGCCCGGCGGTTTTCTCTGCAGTCGTCACCAGGTTTTCACGAAGAAGAGTCCCTCCCGACCCGGGGCTGGGGGCGGCGAACGCTGTCTCGGCCCGGCTGGCCCCAGGCGGGGCACGGCGGCGGGGAAGGGGCCGGGGCCGCCGGGGCTTGCGCGAGGCGCAGTACCGGGAATCCGTCCCCCCGGGACAGCGCGGCGGGAAACAGGACGAGCGCCCTCCTCTCCGTGCCCGCGCCCCCAGGCGCCAGGGGTGGCAGCGGCCTCAGGGGTCGAAGGAGGCTGCTCGGGCTCCCCGCGCTGCCAGACTCAAGACTCAGGCAACGGACCTGGGGGCTGGGCCCGGGACCGGGGCAGGCCGCCCGCGCGGGGCGGAAGCGGCGGCCCGGGAGCGGCTTGGGCAGGGGCCGCGCTCGGCCCGGGGCGCTTCTGGGTGCCCCGGCCCGCCCGGCACTGGCACCCCAGACCGCTGTCATTACCTGGCCAGTGTAGTTTTCCCGGAGCCCGGGAGGCCTCGCAGGAGGTAGAGGTGTTTCCTAAAGCTGTGGCGGCGCGGAGGTGTCCCCCGCGGGGGCGGCCGGGGCGGCCGCTGCCGCTGCTGCTGCTGCTGTTGCTGCTGCTGGAGGCTCAGCCTCCCAAAAGATTGAAGGAAACTGTCCTCCATGGGCAGGAGGGCTGGCTGCGAGAGCCCCGGGTTCCCTTTCCTGAAGTCACGGTCTTGGCCAAAGCTGTTGTTTTTGTGACTCTCCGGCCATGTGATGGATAGAGGGGCGGGCGCTGGGAGCCCAGCCCCTCCTTTCCACCCGCCGGAACCGCGCTGCGTGGGAGGGGGCGTCCCTACCTGGAAAGCTGGGGACGCTGGGAGACTGACAGCCCGGAAAACAAGGGTGACGCACCCACCTCACCTCGACCCCCGCTCCGACTCCTGGTGCCCTTCACCCTGAGGGAGGGGAGGGGAGGGGCCCCGTCTAGTGGGTCTCTGGGACACTTTCCCGGCCTGGAAGCCAGGCCTCCTGCCACAGCCCTCCCCAACTCCAGCCCTGACCTGCCTAGACCCTGAAAGTGAAATCATTTTAGTTGATGATTAATGAGCTGCCCAGCATTGTAAATGGCAACAGTAAAGGCCATTGTCTTCCCCGATTTGTGGGCACCAACATCTGGCTGGCGTCCCAAGGGCTACTACCACTCTCTCAGGGCCTGTATCTTTTCTTGTTTCATCTTTAACAGCCTGCCAAAAATATTATTAGAAAGCTTTGTTGCCTCTACATAACTTTGAATCTCTTCTTCCTCAGAAAAAGCACCCATGGGGGGAGGGGGGAGGGATTGCATTGGGGAGTTATACATGATATAAATGAATTGATGGGTGCTGCCGAGTGGATGGGTGCAGCACACCAACATGGCACAAATATACATATGTAACAAACCTGCACGTTATGCACATGTACCCTAGAACTTAAAGTATAATAAAAAAAAAAAAGAAAAGAAAAAGCACCCATAAAACTGATTGGTTTATGAACAGTAGCATAAGAGCTACCGCCCAGGTACCTGCCCTGTTGCCACCTGAGAAGTGGGGGGCTTCTTGGAGAACTCTTGCAGATCCCAGGGGAAGGTGGCAGAGTCTACCGAAACCATTTATAGAGAAGTATCCAGACTTAAGTTCTCAGTTCCAGGAACTAGGGAGCACCCATTGGTTGATCACCACAGTGACTCTCCAATAGTTCATCCTCAAGAGCGTGATAGAGTGATCCTGTTTTCTGAACCAAAATTCACCATGCCTGCCTGAAAGAAACAACATTCAAAATTGACACCATCCTGGCAAATCCAGAATATATGGTGGCTTTAGCTATAATAATTATTGTAAAGTTATCAATTCTATTTCTGGCAGCTGAGATACTAAAATTGTGAAAAGAAAGTATGAAAAAAGTGTGATTTCCTTCTAGAACAAAATCCAGAGATTTCACAGTTAGCTTTTAGGAAGGGACTGTCCAAGTGGGGAGGGGCTGTGTGCTGAGCATTTCCCTTTCCCCTGGGGATTTCTAGGGGTGGGGTAGGGTGGAGTGGGAGATGAGCTGCTCTCCCTTGAAAATCCATTCCCAGCACGGAAGAAGACTTTCTTCATTCTTCTCAGCACTGCTAAGAAACAATGGAATTTCAAAGACCTGTAAATATTAGGAGGGAACCCATAAGGTACAGAAAATATACATGAATGATAAAAATAGTGACACAATCTCTGTATCCTATCATATTTCTTACAGGAATGTTTTGCCCAGCTTCGCATCCTACCTTTTTCATTTTAACCTGCACTGGCTAATATGGGGGCCACTGGTCACATGTGGCTAGTGAGCACTTGGAATGTGGCTACTGCAAACACACTGTGCCCGGGCCCAATGCAGTGGCTCACACCTGTAATCCCAGCACTTTGGGAGGCCAAGGCAGGAGGATCACCTGAGGCCAGGAGTTTGAGACCAGCCTGGGCAACATCGTGAGACCCTGTCTCTACCAAAAATTCAAAAATTAGCCAGGTATGGTGGTGTGTGCCTGTAGTCCTAGCTCCTCGGGGGGCTGAAGTGGGAGGATCAGTTGAGCCAGGAGTTTGAGACTGCAGTGAGCTATGATGGTACCACTGTACTCCAGCCTGGGCAACAGAGCAAGACCCTGTCTCCTAAAAAACATAAAGTAAAATTTTAAAAATACATACTGAATTTTGAAGATTCAGTATGAAAACAGAAATACTAAAAATTTTTTATATTGGTTATATGTTGAAGTGGTATGCTGGGTATATTGGGTTAATAGATTATTAGAATTAATTTCATTTATTTTTATCTTCTATTGTGGCTACTAGAGAGTTTAAGTTACATGCGTGGCTGGCATTGTATGCCTACTGGACAGGGCTGTATAAGCATCCATCCACTTCCATTTCCCTCTTTGTTAAGAGCTCCCAGGCAGCAGCTGCAGGAAGACACGCAGCTTTGTGGGCGGGGGTTTCAGCCCAGGGCTTGGGGCCAATGGAGCTATCTAACAGATGCCAGGAAACATGAGTGTGCTCCTTAGGAGAGGGGGCTGAGCTCAGAGCTTTGGAAATCCTTGCCCCTGTGAGAAGGAGATAGAGAAGAGAGCAGACAGCTGAGGAAGGGGTCCTGAGGACACCAGCATTTAAGGACTGTGCCCTCAAGTGGATCTAGCAAGGAGAGGATGATTGAATGACCAACAAGTAAACAGAACACTGAAAGATGCAGGGAAGCCCAGGGAGGGAGTCAGCAGTACCTGGAGACGATCCTACACACTTTCCTTTCACTTTTCTTTAGTTGACATTTAACTAGTCAACAAACTCTATTTTCCCCAATGTATTCCTCAAAACCACAGCTTAAAGTAAACTGGGTATCTGTTTCCTCTCACTAGAGGCAGTGAGAGGGCAAGGATCGTGTCTTATTCATCCTTGTCAGCCCAGGCTGTACCACAATATCAGCCTGACATTCAGAAGGTGCTTGATAACTGTATATGAACCTAAACTATTTTCTTAAAAGCTAATCCTGAGTTTGGGATTTACTAAAAATTAAGGCTGAACAGGCTGAGTGCGGTGGCTCATGCCTGTAATCCCAGCACTTTGGGAGGCCAAGGCAGGCGGATCACCTGAGATTGGGAGTTCCAGACCAGCCTGACCAACATGGAGAAACCCTGTCTCTACTAAAAATACAAAATTAGTCAGGCATGCTGGCACATGCCTGTAATCCCAGCTACTGAGGAGGCTGAGGCAGGAGAATTGCTTGAACTCGGGAGGCAGAGGTTGCGGTGAACTGAGATCGTGCCATTGTACTCCAGCCTGGACGACAAGAGTGAAACTCCATCTCTAAATAAAATAAATGGCTGAACAAGATAGTGATAATGTAAAGGAGTAACATAAACAGATCTCACTTTGCTACACTAGAAACCATTACTATCATGGACATAAAGAAAATAATCTTATAAACACCATTTTTGTTTTGCTTTGGTTTTTTTAAGATGGAGTCTCGCTCTGTCGCCCAGGGTGGAGTGCAGTGGTGCGACCTCAGCTCACTGCAAGCTCCACCTCCTGGGTTCTCGCCATTCTCCTGCCTTAGCCTCCTGAGTAGCTGGGACTACAGGCGCCCACCACCACGCCCAGCTAATTTTTTTGTATTTTTAGTAGAGACGAAGTTTCACCATGTTAGCAAGGATGGTCTGAATCTCCTCACCTTGTGATCTGCCGGCCTTGGCCTCCCAAAGTGCTGGGATTACAGTCGTGAGCCACCGCGCCCGGCCATAAACACCGTTTTTGGCAAATGAAGAAACACTGAAATTTTTCTCTAACTATCACTGTTTAACAAGATATGGAAAAGTAAGAAGGTGTGAAGGAAGAGCTAGTGGAAACCAGGAATATAACCCTCAAACCTAGAGCTCCAAATAACCCTGGACTTGGAATGCTTACCAATCAATCAGTGGCCAGGCATGGTGGCTCAGGTCTGTAATCCTAGAACCTTGGAAGGCTGTGGCAGGACGATCACTTGAGGCCAGGAGTTTGAGACCAGCCAGGGCAACACAGCAAGATTACTGTATTAGTCAGGATTTTCTATAGAGACAGAACTGATTGGATGGATGGATGGATAGATAGATAGATAGATAGATAGATAGATAGATAGATGATATATATGGAGTTTATTAGGTAGTATTAACTCAAACGTAGATAGATTAGATAGATAGATAGATAGATAGATAGATAGATAGATAGATAGATATGGAGTTTATTAGGTAGTATTAACTCAAACGATCACAAGGTCCCACAACAGGCCATCTGCAAGCTGAGGAGCAAGGAAGCCAGTCTGAGTCCCAAAGCTGAAGAATTTGGGTCCAATGTTTAAGGGCAGGAAGCATCCAGTGTGGGAGAAAGATGTAGGCTGGGAGGCTAAGCTAGTCTAGCCTTTACACATTTTTCTGCCTGTTTTATATTCTGGCCACACTGGTAGCTGATTAGATTATGCCCACTCAGATTAAAGATGGGTCTGCCTTTCCCAGCCCACTGACTCAAATGTTAATCTCCTTTGGTATCACTCTCACAGATACACCCAGGATCAATTCTTTGCATCCTTCAATCCAATCAAGTTGACACTCCGTATTAACCATCAGGACCCCATCTCTATTTTAAAAAGTTAAAAATTAGGCATTGTGGCACACATCTATGATCCCAGACTGGGGAGGCTGAGATGGGAGGATCACTTGAGCTCAGGATTTCCAAGCTGTAGTGAGCTATGATTGCACCACTGCACTCCAGCCTGGGCAACAGAGCAAGACTTTGTATAAACAAACAAACAAACAAACAAACACTATCAGACTCAGGTTCTCCTGCCCAGGGATGCCAAAATAGCAGAAAGTCTGGAACCAAGATGAAGCTTCCAACATAGTGTAACCAAAGACCTTTTAACATAATAGAATTATGATAAATATTATAGTAGGAGCTTTCTCTCTAGTCCTATGTCCAGAAAAACTTTTTTCTGATTTTTAAAAATTTTCTCAAAAATATAAATTAGTTGTATATATGTATGTATTCATCTTGTTCCATATATATAAGCTATGTATGAATTGAGAGGACAGGAAAGAAATCGATCTTTGCCCGCTTAGCCATTTCTATGATGGGCTTCTGATCTGTGTAGGACCTTCTGCCAGATTCAGATGGAAATGCAGGATCCAGCCAGTCGTAGCGGTACTTTGTCTCCCCCTCCCCCAACACTGCCTCCTTCCTGGCTCTTCCGTCATCCTTCCCCCTTGAAACCTGATGGAGGCTTTGGGAAGCAGGAAGAGGCTAGGGGAAGGGAGACAAGGGAAGAAAAGCAATGGGAAAGATGTTGGCTTAGCCAGGTTGGCAGAGGGAAATGCCCAGGGCTCTAGTGGCCTTAGATAAGTCTGGATAATTTCCAACACAGAAACATTCCCTAGATAAGGGCGGCTTTGATCGCCCTGCCCCACACTGCTTTCTGTGTTCCATCCCTCTTTTGGTGTCTGACTTCTTCCCAAAAGAGAAGACCAGGTCTCCTATTTCCACAGTACCTACATTTGCCACAGTGTACAGGAACCCTCGATATGAACTTCAGAGAGGCAGTCTGGGAGGGAGAAGAGGAGCCCAAACCCATTTCTCTACTGCTCCATGCTGGAAATTAGGGCAAGGTTATGAAGGCAGGGGCTGCAGAGAGCTGGGGGCTTTCTGGAACCCAAGTACAAGCCTGGGTGGCTGTTCAGCTGGTATGCATCAGTATAGCATGAAAGTGCTCCACAACTAGTCCTGCCCACACCACCCATTGTCAAATGTTTTGAATACCACTCTTGGGTATCACCATGATGGTGCGGATTCTAATATATTCACAAGAAAGCCACAAATGCTTTGCTGTGGAAGGCCCCTAAGAAAGCAAGAATTTGCCAGATGCCAAGGTCCTTCCCTAGCTCTCTGTGCTTCCAACCCTAAACTAGTCAGATCTGCCCTGAAACCGTCCCATCCTGGGCCAGAGTCAAGTCTAATTTGATAAAGCCTCTAGGAGCTTGCAGAATTCAACAAACACTGAAGACCACTGTGTCTGTCCAGAAGAGACCCACAGTTTAGTGGAGAAACATAAACAGAAAACTACAAAATGAACATAAGGAAAACACTGAGATATCTTAAGTGCAGCACTAAATTCCCAATAAAGATGACGGATTAAACACAAGTATTCAATTTCTCCTTCCTCTTTGAAACCCTGCTAGAATGTAAAGGGGGTTAGTTTGGCTTATTTTATTTTTTTAGCGGAGTGGTTGTTTTGTTACTATTTTTCTTTTAAGCATAAAGAAGAAAGAGAGATCACAGCAACAAAATTTTGGAAAATGGAGAGCAAAAGGCCAGGTGCTAATTGATTTGGCCAAAAAAAAAAAAAAAAAAAAAAAATCCTCTGATTTATAGACAGCCAAGTAACAACACAAATTATCCAGCATAAACCCTAAATCTCCGAAACTGGAAGGTTTGGACGCGGGGCTGTAGACCGGAAGGGCGGTGGAAAGTCTGTTTAACAAACGAGTGTCCACACCCTAAGCAGTTGCCTGCCCCTCCCCAGGCCTAGAGGTTTGCGCCTCTGAGAAGATGAGATAGACGATCTGGGAGAAGTAGGGTAAGATAAGACCCCAGGCTCCCTTTCTGCAAATGGAGATTAAGTTGATGTCTACATGTTGAATAGTGAGTACTCACTCCTTAATTTATATTTTGTAAATATGAATTTTCATATTTTAAGTTTATTAAGTACAACTAAACTACAACAGAATAAAAAATAATATTAGTAACTTGTAGTATATAATACAAGTCCCACTAATCCCTAACCAAAATTCTAGAGGTCAGATATACTTCAGAATTCAGAAAGTGTTTGTTGTTTAAAGGAAATAGTACTGTATATTATCCTATATTCCCAGTGGGGTGTGGTGCAGACCTCGGTAGTTAAACACATTAATATGTCTACAATGAAAAATATGAATATACTTTATACATTCCAAGTGGGATAAATAAGGAGTAAAATTAATTGCCTACATTTTTGGGTCAGGTTTTTTTTTTTCTCTTGGCTCACTGCAATCTCTGCCTCTCGTGCTCAAGCGATCATCCCTGCCTCAGCCTCCTGAGTAGGTGGGGCTACAGGCTATGCCACCACACCTGGCTAATTTTTGTATTTTTTGTAAAGATTGGGTTTCACCATGTTGCCCAGGCTGGTCTCAAACTCCGGGGCTCAAGTGATCCTCCTGCCGCAGCCTCCCAAAGTGCTGGGATTACAGGCATGAGCCACTGTGCCCAGCTCGTATTTGGGTCAGGTTTGGCTGCAAACTTAGTTTTAATGTCAAACTTATTTAAAAAACAGAAACAGTGGTTGCCAGGGGCTGAGGCATTCTATACCCATTTTTTAATGGGTATAGAATTGCAGTTTTGCAAGGTGAAAAGAGTTCTGGAGATGGATGCTAGTGATGGTAGCATGAATGTATTTATAACACACTTAAAAGCAGTTAAGATGGTAAATTTTATATTTGTGTATATTACCACAATGAATACATTTGGAAAAGTAACTTTTGATTTTCAGAGCTTTTTGGATTTCAGAATTCTAGAAATGGGATCATTTCTAGACCAATACTTTGATATAGGGGCTAACCTTTTAATCCTAATGCAGTTTTTAAAATAAGGTACTCAAGTTTTCTGTGCCTTATTTTCCTCTATCAAATTATCAAGTATGGTAAACATCTTCAAATTAGACAATAAAAGGTTCAAATTGTTACCTCCTCTGTTGAGTTTTTTTATTATTCAGATAACTTATCGAGAATGGTTGGACAGATTATCCAAACTAATTTTGGTGTCCAACGGGTATGTCTCTGGAAAGAGTCCCTTGGGTTGGCACTGGGCACTCTGACTTTTCTCCATGATCACGATCTTCAGCAGTACCATGAAGACAGCAGAAGTCAACTACAAGCAAACACAAGCCCAGACAAGACCAGAAAACATGTGACATGAACAGAGTTTGTTTTCAGATTCCCACTCTTTACTTCCTGAGCTATGCCACTCCCCTGGCATCCAGGACTTCACAACTGTCCCCATAGTCCACACTACTTAGTCCTGCCTCATTCAAGATCCTGTTCCCTGACATTTCCCAACTCCCTGTCCTTCAGCTGAAACTTGTTCTAGATCCCATTCCCTGAGGATCCAGCTATGTACATTACAAAAAATTAAAAACAAATGCACTAATTCATGCAAATGTGTTAACATGTTTACTGGGCCAATATGTTCCTCTCCTAAAGAACACAATTTCTATTTTGCCAGAGAGCATTTCAAAGGCAATGTTTTGGCCGGGCATGGTGGCTCATGCCTGTAATCCCAGCATTTTGGGAGTCCGAGGTGGGCAGATCACCTGAGGTCAGGAGTTCAAGACCAGCCTGGCCAACATGGCAAAACCCTGTCTCTAAAATAATAAAAATACAAAAATTAGCTGGGTGTGGTGGCGGGCCGTAATCCCAGCTGCTCAGGAGGCTGAGATAGGAAAATTGCTTGAACCTGGGTGGTGGAGGTTTCAGTGAGCCACTGTACTCCAGCCTGGGCTACAGAGCAAGACTCCATCTCAAAAATAATAATAATAATAATAAAGGCTGGGCATGGTAGCTCATGCCTGTAATCCCAGCACTTTGGGAGGCCAAGGCAGGAAAATCACGAGGTCAGGAGTTTGAGACCAGCCTAACCAACATGATGAAACCCCGTCTCTACTAAAAATACAAAAAAAATTAGCTGGGCATGGTGGCAGGCACCTGTAATCCCAGCAACTCGGGAGGCCGAGGCGGAGAATCGCTTGAACCCAGGAAGGCAGAGGTTGCAGTAAGCCAAGATTGCACCACTGCACTCCAGCCTGGGCAAAAAGAGTGAGGGAGGGAAGGAAGGAAGGGAGGAAGGGAGGAAGGAAGAGAGGGAGGGAGGGAGGCAGGAAGGAAGGGAGGGAGGAAGGGAGGGAGGAAGGGA
>NW_016816918.1:94432-128055 GCF_001698545.2 Rhinopithecus bieti
TGTAGAGATAGAGTCTTGCTCTGTCACCCAGGCTGGAAGGCAGTGGTGCGATCTCGGCTCTCTGCAACCTCTGCCTCCTGGGTTCAAGCAATTCTCCTGCCTCAGCCTCCCAAGTAGCTGGGATTACAGGCATGTGCCACCACGCCCAGCTAATTTCTTTTTTTTTTTTTTTTTTGTATTTTAGTAGAGACAGGGTTTCACTGTGTTGCCCGGGCTGGTCTCTAACTCCTGAGCTCAGGCAATCCACCCACCTCGGCCTCCCAAAGTGCTAGGATTACAGGCATGAGCCACCACACCTGGCCAGTTTTTTCATTTAATAACTTTGCAAAGTTATTTAATTTAATCCTCATTTAAAAGATAAATATTTTGCCGGGCGCGGTGGCTCAAGCCTGTAATCCCAGCACTTTGGGAGGCCGAGACGGGGGGATCACGAGGTCAGGAGATCGAGACCATCCTGGCTAACACGGTGAAACCCCGTCTCTACTAAAAAATACAAAAAACTAGCCGGGTGAGGTGGCAGGTGCCTGTAGTCCCAGCAACTCGAGAGGCTGAGGCAGGAGAATGGCGTGAACCCGGGAGGCGGAGCTTGTAGTGAGCTGAGATCCGGCCACTGCACTCCAGCCTGGGCGACAGAGCGAGACTCCGTCTCAAAAAAAAATAATAATAAAAAAATAAATAAAAGATAAATATTTTACAAATGAAGAAACTGGGACTCTGAGAAGCGTCCTCTGTTTAGGGTCACACACAGTCAGGAGGAGCCTTAAGATGGGGACCCATCCTCTTCCTAGCACCCTGCCCCACTGCCATAAAGGAGTACCATGACATTAAACACCCTGGCAACCAGCAGAGAGAATATTTGTAAATGGGCACTGACTTGTGGCTCCCAGAGCCCACCAGATTCTCCTGCTATTTCCCTCTTTCTAAATTTCTGTTTACCCTTGAGACAGCCTGGTCAGTCAGTACTTAATGCCAAACACAAAACAGGATGCCCTTTCTCAATAAAATTGTAAAAACATCTGCACATAGCTACAGCACTCATAAAATTCCCTAAAAAGAAAAAAAATAATAATTAAGGGCAGAATGCTCTGTGAGAAGTCCTGACAGTTTAGAATACATGTGGGAGATCAACATGAAAATAAAAATTATGGCCGCAAAAGTGTCCCTGACACAAAGCTACCAATTTTAGCGATGGAAAAGACTCCTGAAATTGGCCACAGCAAAATATCTCCACGCTTGTCGCATACTGCTTGTACTGGTCTCTCCTCATGTTGGGGCCATCTAGGGAACTTCACACACTATAATCTAACTTCAGTCAGAGGCAGGCTAGAGGCTCACTCAGCCAAGTCCTTGCCCAACATGCTATGGCGTCAACTCTAATCCCTACAACACAAATTCCATGAGGGCAGGGGTGTTTTTACTGCTATATCTTCAGTGTCTGACATGAGGCAGCTCCATAAACATTTGCTGAACAGTGTTTATTTTTTTTTTTTTTGAGGCAGAGTCTCGCTCTGTCGCCTAGGCTGGAGTGCAGTGGGGCGATCTCAGCTCACCACAACCTCTGCCTCCCCGGTTCAAGCGTTTCTCTTGCCTCAGCCTCCCAAGTAGCTAGGATTACAAGCACCTGCCACCACAGCTGGCTAATTTTTGTATTTTTAGTGTAAATGAGGTTTTGCCATATTGGCTAGGCTGGTCTCGAACTCCTGACTTCAGGTGATCTGCCTGCCTCAGCCTCCCAAAGTGCTGGGATTACAGGTGTGAGCCACCACACCCAGCCACATTTGCTGAATAATTGAATGAAGGTCTTCACTTCCTTGCTCTGGAATTCCTCATAGGCTCTTATCTCCTCCTGTACCATATTTATCCCACATTTTTCTAGTGACCCCTGCAAATTTCTAACCTCCTCTCCCAAATCTTCAGTTCTTCTTCCTCTTCTTTCAGGGGAAGCAGGGTTAAAACAAACAAAAAACATTTTTACAGGGTATACATGTATTTCTAGTTGAGAAATGGAAAGTAGAATACTCTTAGAAATAAGTTAAAATGAAAAAACCGTATAGTAAGTGCATAGTGCATTCAATTCTTATCAGATGCAGACATATATGCACTGAAATCGTAGCAGCTGTGTTTATTTCATAATTTAGGCATTTGAAAAAAATGGCTATGTGTTTATTTTAATGTCAGCTTGATGACAAGTTTAAAATAGAACATGAACTTGTCTATATGTTTTACCTCTTCTCCTAGATAACCTAATATTTAAATAGAACCTACACCCCTAATTCCCAGCCCTCGTCACATATCAACCCAAGGGGGGAAATGTCTCATAAACTGTGCATTGATAGAACGCTGTAAAATATGTTCTAACCAGTAAAGTGGGAAAATAAATTTGGGAGCAACAATCTAAGCTTTGTTGTATTTCAAAAAATATCTAGACTTAAAGGAAACAAAAACATCACATGCACAATAAGCACACAAGGTTGCTATGGTAACAAACTTCATTTTTTATATTTTACTCTCCAGTCGTGCTATAATACATATGAGCTATTACAACCAAATAACGTCAACGTTAACTATTTTATGATCTCTAGAATAGGTCATACTTACAGTCTCTAGGTCATACTTACAGTTCAAGGAATTTTCATTTTTCAACCATCTTCTTCTGTCTTTTCTAGAAATTATAATTAAAATACATAACATATTAATAAAATACATAAAATATTAATATTTGGCATTGGAGTTAAGTTTCCACTGTCATTTTACTCATGTAGGGACACTCCTAAAATGACAGAAGAAATATAACAGTGGCTCAATCTCAGCACTTTGGGAGGCCGAGGTGGGTGGATCACCTGAGGTCAGGAGTTTGAGAGCAGCCTGGCCAACACAGCAAAACCCTGTCTCTACTAAAAATACAAAAATTAGGTGGGTGTGGTGGCACATGCCTGTAGTCTCAGCTTCTTGGGAGGCTGAGGCAGGAGAATCTCCTGAACCTGGGAGTCAGAGGTTGTATTCAGCTGACATCATGCCACTGCACTCCAGCCTGGGTGAGAGAGTGAGACTGTCTCAAAAAAAAAAAAAAAAAAAAAAAAAAGAAAAAAAGAAAGAAATATAATAACCATAAATATCTATTTATTTACTTATTTATTTTGAGACAGAGTTTTGCTCTGTCGCTCAGGATGGAGTGCAGTGGCACAATGTTGGCTCACTGCAAACTTCGCCTCCTGGGCTCAAGTGATTCTCCTGCCTCAGCCTCCCAAGTAGCTGTGATTACAGACAAGTGTCACCACACACAGCTAATTTTTTTATTTTTAGTAGAGACAGGATTTCACTATGCTGGCCAGGCTGGTCTCGAACTCCTGACCTCAAGCGATCCACCCAACTTGGCCTCCCAAAATGCTGGGATTATTAGCATGAGCCACCACGCCTGGCCACAAATGTCAATTTAAACATTTAAAATATTGCTCTGTGTGTGTGTGTATGTGTGTTTTAAGTAGCAATAAAGTCTCCATGGGGAATAAGGAGAAACAAGAAGTTGAGAAAAAATGTATTTGGTTTTACTAAATGGACAGACAAAATGAGTCTACTTTTCCCATAATGGTGTTTATGAGAACAGTTAAAAAATACCTACTATCCTGAACTATTAGTTCTGTAATGATTCACTAAAATTTGATTTTACTGTTCATTTCAAAATGTACCCATTAGCATTGCCTCTGGACACATTTAAATAATAACCAACTAATGTGAACAGAACCCCAGGCACCCCCACTAGGTTAGGTGAAGTACTGGCTTTTCCAGATTCTCTATCATCCTTCTAACCTTCCAAGCCAGTCCTCCTCCAGCTACCTGGAAAATGAACAGCCCTCAGAATAGTCATGTCTGTCACTGTGGACCACAGATCACAATAGGAAGGTGCTTCCAAGTCAAGTAACTACAAATCTAATTGGTAGCCGTTACTCTATCATAATGGATAAGACTGAGAGCTGGACAGGAGAAAAGATGCAATGAAGAGTAAAGGACTCTCCTACAGTGGGTGCCTTAGTCATCCCCAGTGAGTCCTTATACCTGTATATTCTTCCACAAAGTTAGGGAATTACATGCAACTTTCTCTTTGGGACTAATTGAAAGGAAACATGCCTATATTATCCACTCATCCCCATCCATATATATTCTTTTTCTAATTTAAGGTATCTAGCACTTCTCTCAAGTTTGATAAATTTTATTTTTTATTCCATAATTTAAAAAATTTTATTGACACAAAATAATTGTACATATTTATGAGCACAGTGTGTTTTGATACATGTGCACATTGTATAATGATCAAATCACGGTAATCAGCATATATATGACTTCAAATATTTATTATTTCTTTGTAGTCAGAACATTCAAAATCCTCTCCTCTAGTTATTTTGAAATATAGAATGCATTAGTGTTAACTATAGTTAACTATAGTCACCCTCCCTGCTGTGCAATGAACACCATAGCGTGTACAATGGAATAATATTCAGCCATAAAAAAGAAGAAAATTCTGTCATTTGCAACAACATGGATGAACCTGGAAGAAATTATGTTAATTGAAATAAGCCAGACACAGAAAAATATATACTGCATGATTTCACTCATGTGAAATCTAACAAGTTAATCTCATAGAAGTAGAGAATAGAACAGCAGTTTCTATTTGAAAGCCATAAAAATATACCTCCACTGGCCAGGTGTGGTGGTTCATGCCTGTAATCCCAGTACTTTGGGAGGCCAAGCCAAGAGAATCACCTGAGGTCAGGAGTTTGAGACCAGCCTGACCAACATGGAGAAACCCCGTGTCTACTAAAAATACAAAAACTTAGCTGGGTATGGTGGCACATGCCTGTCATCCCAGATACTAGGGAGGCTGAGGCAAGAGAATCGCTTGAATCCAGGAGGCAGAGGTTGTGGTGAGCACAGATTGTGCCATTGCACTACAGCCTGGGCAACGAGTGAAACCCCTTCCAAAAAAAAAAAAAAAAAAATATATATACTATATATATAATACACCACACACAACACCACACACAAAAACATATATACCTCCACTGACATCTTCCATCGCAAGTAGATCATCTTTAGTGTTCTTCCAGTCAAGGAACCACTAGCATCAGGCAACAAGGATTGCTTGAAAAAAAGAAGAACTAATCTCATCTCTAATGTCACACAGATTTATATACCCTTAACTGGGTTGAAGACATGCAAACCTGATATCTAACACCATACCGTTAAAAGTCTGTGTTCTTTAAAGATATTTTGGTGATGTCTTAAAGCTGGAGTTTGTCTCAGATCTCAATAGTAAACACGAACCAGACTCCTCAATACTAGGATTCATTTGTGTTCTTGCCTTATTTTACAAGCCACTGGACCATGAGCTTGGCCCGTCCAATTCTAGCCAAACAAATTGCTTCATAGCCCTATTTATGGTTTCTCTTATCCTTTCAAGTACACGCCATTCAATATGAATTCTTTCCCTCTGCTTTTCTTTTTGAGCTACACTTCTTCTCGCCTTGTATACAGTTGTTATGTAATGCACTTCCACATGAAGGCATTCCAGACAGAACTATAACCTCAATTCTTTCTACAATCCTTTTAGCACTACTAATGCGCTCATAAAATATCATAGCTTATCAGTTCTATCTTTTCTATGTGCAGTAATTGTTTATGTTGTCTTGTCTCCCATTTAGCAAGGTAATGTATTGATGAATGAGGTCTATTTCCTTAAAAAAGCTTTCTGACAGGTTTAAATTAGGCGGATGCTTGATCATGTTGATGATGATATTCGTGGCATTCAAGGTAAGAGAGGCATGAATCTTTTCACAATAGTGTCCTTCATGCATTCTGTGCCTCTCAAAGCACGTGATTGTTAATCTGTTTGCATCGAATAGACCCCTCTGAGGAGCTGATAAAATCTCCAGGACCTCCCCCCAAAAATGGCACAAAATAACGCCCAAAAATTTTTACATACGAAGTTCTGAATATGGCCCTTGGGCTAAGATCCCAGATCTAAAACGTCTTCAGTTATCACCTTAGAGCTCCCCCAAAGCAAATGCATTTACTTTGAAAAATTGGTATTGTTTCTTTGGTTATTGTAGGTGGGTAGAAACAGTACAGCACCATAGGCTGGGTGAGGTGGCTCACGCCTGTAATCCAGCCTTTGGGAGGCCGAGGTGGGTGGATCACAAGGTCAGGAGTTGGAGACCAGCCGGGCCAAGATGGTGAATACCCATCCCTATTAAGCGAACTACAAAAAGAGAAAAAAAAATTAGCTGGGTGCTGGTGGCAGGCGCCTGCACTCCCACTTAGTTGGAAGGCTGAGAGGAGAATCGCTGAACCTGGGGAGGCAGAGGTTGGGCCTGAGCCAAGATCCTCACCACCTGCTCTCTAGCGCTGGCGGCAGAGTGGACTCTGTCTCAAGAAAAAAAAAAAAGAAGACGAAAAAGAAAAATTACAGCAAATAGTCAAGATGTATTATTCACAAGTTCTACCAAATCACATGATAAATATGATGCGCAGAGCCCAAGAGCAGGTTGATAATTATGACTCCTTGGCCTACGGACCTTGCGTCAATCTTGGTCTCAGTGGCGGGGACCACAATTTCTCTGGACATCAGTAGCTTAGGAGCCAAGGTAAAAACTCAGGGTGACAAGCTTTGAGACGGACAGGTCCGCCAGGAACCCTGAGAGGTATAGAACAACAGGAAGAATTACAGATGAGAGAAACTACGAAAAATCGGAGCTCTGGCTTCTTGAGTCTTACAAGCTTCTTGTCCCAAGGAAGAGCATTAGAAAGCATCAGCTTTGAGTTACAGATAAGGAAAATTGGATAAATATCATAAAGGACATATGTCTTAAACTCATGCTCATGATTGAAGACAAATTTTTTTTTTTTGAAACAGTCGGTTACTGTGGCTGGCCCAAAAAGAATTTAGTTGAATATTAAACATATATTTTGCTGTTTTACTTCACATGTAAATTTTTTCATTCCAAAATAAACAATCTTTTTTTTTTTTTTTGACATGGAAGTCTCACTCTCTCACCCAGGCTGGATTGCAGTGGTGTGATCTCTGGCTCATTGTGACCTCTGCCTCCAGTTCAATGTGGTGTCTCCTGCCTTCGCCTCCTAAGTAGCTAGGATTACAGGCACAGTGCCAGCGATGCGCGGCTGTTTTGTATTTTTAGTAGAGCATGTTTTACCAATGTTAGCCAGACTGGTCTCAGAACTCCTCGACCTCCAAGTGATCATCCTGCCTTGGCCTCCCAAATTCTAGGATTACCAGGTATGAGTCCACCACACCAGCCCAAAAAAAAAGACAACCTTAAAGAGGGCCTGAAGGAAGCCTTTTCAGTCAACTAGTCGAGACTTCCACCTCATGCCTTCGAGGCATCCTTATACGACTGCCTTTAAAAAGCAATTCAGCTCATTCAGATATCTCCTTCATGTAATCTTTGCCAATTCTCCCATATTACTAATGTTGTATTTGGGCGCCATAATTGTTGAATGCAGAAAGGAAAGGCCAGTGTCAACAAAATAAGCAGAAAGTAACAGTTACTTTTCGCCAGCACAGTGGTTCAGGCCTGTAATCCTCCGCACTTTGGGAGGCTGAGGGGGTGATTGACCTGAGGTCAGGAAGTTGGTAGACCAGCCCTGGCCAACATGTGAAACCCGATATCTACTAAAAATACAAAAATTAGGCTGGGGGCCATGGTGTGGACGCCTGTAATCCGCTAACTCAGGAGGCTTCAGCAGGATAAGCTGAACCTGGGAGGTGGAGATTGCAGTGAGCCGAGATGTGCACATTTACAACTCCAGCCATGGGCGACAAGAACTCTTGCCTCAAAAAACAGAAAAAGAAAGTAGAAGGTTTTCTTTCTTTCTTCTTTCTTTCTTTCTTTCTTCTGTTCTGTCCTTCGTCGTCTTTCTTTCTTTCTATTATACTTCAATCTAGGGTAAAGCATGTGCATAACGTGCAGGTTTGTTACATATGTCTACTGTTGCCCATGGTTGGGTGTGTGCACCCATCACTCATCAGCACCCATCAATTCTGCATTTATACTTCATGTATAACTCCCCAAATGCAATCCCTCCCCCTCCCACTCCCCATGAATGAGCCCCAGTGTGTTATGTTCCCTTCCCGAGTCCAAGTGTCTCATTGTTTCTTCCACCTACATGAGTGAAACATGCGGTGATTGGTTTTCTCATCTTATGCTAGTTTTTGCTAAGAATGATGGTTCAGCTGCCATCCATGGTCCCTACAAGGATGCAAACTTCATCCTTCTTTATGGCGGCATAGTATTCCATGGTTTATATTGTACACATTTCTTGAAGTCCAGTCTGTCACAGTGGACATTTGGGTGTTCCAATCTTGCATATTGCATGAATTTAGGGTGCCGCAATAAACATACGTGTGCATGTGTCTTTGTAGTAGAAAATTTTCAATCCTTTGAGGTATATACCCACGTAGTGGGATGGTCTGGGTCATATGTACATCTAGTTCTAGTCTTGAGGAATTCGGCACATAGCTTGTTTTCCCTAATGGTTGAACTAGTTTACAATCCCACCAACAGTGTAAAAGGTGTTTCCCTATTTCTCCACATCCTCTCAACACCTGTTGTTTCCTGATTTTTAATGATTGCTGTCTAACTGGCTGTTGAGTATGGTATCTCATTGTGGTTTGATTTGCATTGCTCTGATGGCAAGTGATGATGAGCATTTTTTCATGTGTCTGTTGGCGTATGATGTCTTCTTTTGAGAAATGTCTCTTCAATATCCTTCATTTGCCCACTTTTTGATGGGTGTTTGTTTGTTCTTGTATATTGTTGCATTGAGTTCTTTGTAGAATCTGGATATTACCCTTTGTCAAGATGAGTAGGTTTGCAAAATTTCTCCCATTCTGTAGGTTGACCTTTCACTCTGATGATAGTTTCTTTTGCTGTGCAGAAGCTCTTTAGTCTTAATTAGATCCCATTTGTCAATTTTGGCTTTTGCTGCTGTTGCTTTGGTGGTTTAGAACCATGAAGTCCTTGGCCATGCCTATGTCACTGAATGGTACTACCTAGATTTTCTTCTTAGGTTTTATGGTTTAGGTCTAACATTTAAGTCCTAAGTCCATCTTGAATTAATCTTCTATAGGAGTAAGGAAAGGATCAGTTTCAGCTTTCTACTTATGGCTAGCCAATTGCTCATGGATAGGAAGAATGCATATCGTGAAAATGGCCATACTGCCAAGTTATTTATAGATTCCAATTGCCACCCCATCAAGCTACCAATGGTTTTTCACAGAATTGGAAAACTGCTTTTGAAGTTCACTTATGGAACCAAAAAAGAGCCCGCATTGCCAAAGACAATCCTAAGTCAAAAGGACAAGCTAGAGGCATCACGCTACCTGACTTCAAAACATATACCTACAGGTACAGTAACCAAAACGGCATGGTACTGGCTACAAAACAGAGATATCTAGACAATGGAACAGAACAGGTCCTCAGAAATAATGCCACACATCTACAGCCATCTGACTTGACAAACCTGAGAGAACAAGAAAGAAATGGGGAAAAGGATTCCCCTATTTGAATAAATGGCTGCTGGGAAAAATTCTTTTTTTTTTTAAAGCAGCCTATCTCGGGCTGGGCGCAGTGGCTCACATCTGTAATCCCAGCACTTTGGGAGGCCGAGGCGGGCGGATCACGGGGTCAGGAGATCAAGACCATCCTGGCTAACATGGTGAAACACCGTCTCAACTGTAAATACAAAAAAATTAGCCGGGCGTGGTGGTGGGCCCCTGTAGTCCCAGCTACTTGGAAAGCTAAGCCAGGAGAATGGCGTGAACCTGGGAGGCAGAGCTTGCAGTGAGCCAAGATCGCGCCACCGCATTCCAGCCTGGGTGACAGAGTGATACTCCATCTCATAAATAAATAAATTAATAAAGCAGCCTATCTCTACTGATTACATAATCCCTTTTTGCCCACTTCATCCTCCATTCTTCCCAGTATCTATTGAAATTGAGAGCCCAAGTATTCTACGTTCTCAAAGACATTGAAGGAGACATGAAGACTACCGACAGCAAAGGGTGGGGACTTTGAAGATCAAGCACCGTTTGCTACGGGTCTTCACTCACTGCTGAAAAGCATCACGAGATTAATAAGCTGCATGAGATCACTAACCACCACGTAGAAACACTCTAAAATTACTTACATATGTTAAACTGGACTTTTACTTCTAGCAAAATAAAACAACTTACCCATTGGAACGCCTGGAGATCCAAAAAGCTTTACTAGTTGCAAGGCAAACCCTTGTGATAATGGTAGCCCAAGGGAACTACAGTTAGTGCTTGTTAAGTCTTGGCTGTCCTCAGCTGGTAATTGCTTAGGTTCTTCCCATCTTTTCAGCTTTCCATCAAACCTTTCATTTAAAAAGTGAAAATCAGAAGTGACTCCCACAGAGCACGAAGGATGACTGCGTAAAATTTCTGGGGAAATAAACCCTGCATCATTTAGTTTATTACCTACTGTTGTCTGAGATTCGAAAGTCAAAAACAGTTTCTTGTTTGTAAAAGATGCCTTCCAAACACTAGACATATTATGCAGCACAAAAGAAGGAATATAATTTTTGTATAAAGACGCAGAGCACCTTAGTCTGTTAAATGACAGGCAATGAGAATAACACTGTCCACCAATATTTAAAGGGGGAGCTTTGATAATATCAAGGTAAAACCACAATGGATGATGATCAAAGGTCGTAAGTTTTTGCTTATTCTCCTCTTCACTGTTCCTTTCTGAAATTCTATCTTTTCTTCTCTCAGAGTAATTTTAGTCCATGGTTTTTTGTTAACAGGTCACATTTCTCCCTTTCTTTTACACTGATATGACTCTGTCCTAATAAGTAAAAATTTGGTACCAAATTGAAAATCCTTTTCTTCCTCCTTTTCTTATTTTTTGTTGATTCTAAAGCATTCTTTGGTATATCCAGTTGAGGTAAGCAGCTTCTGAAGAGGTTTGTTTCTATGAATGAATCTATAGTTTCAGGTGGAGGTGAAAAATCTTCATTTCCTATCAGTAGTTTGTCTGTCAATATTTCTGGACTGCTTCCTGGTCCTGATGCTGCCACCGAAGTGAAAATCAATTGAATCCATTGCCCCCTGCTGTCAGGCCCAGCCAACTTATGTGCTCTATTTTTCTTTGGTCTCTGTTCACATATAAACTTATGAGGTCCTGCAGGCCAGCTACCAAAATAGGGCTGTCTGTTAGAGCCCAGCTGTAAATCTTCATCAGATAAACTGGTTGTGAAAAAAGCCCAGTGACTGATTTTAGTTGCATACACTTGTTCCTCTCTTAAAACTTTATCTGACATTCTGATTCCACGTTGATGGCACAAAACGGGTTCACGTGGGAGACTTTTATCTACTATTTCTTTCTTCTTCATAAATGAGCATGAAGTTTCCACAGCAAGGTCCTGGGTGTCTAATGCTATGGTATGCCTCTCTCTAATATGCTTTTCTACCTTCATGCCAGAGCAGTCATCGGTTGTTACACAGGAAAGGTTTTGAGTCACTATTGGACTAGTAACAGAGGTTTCATCTGGCATCAGTGACAAACTTACAAACAAGTTATCACCTTCCTTAGAGAGGTAATTCTTTGGTGTGTTGTCCAATTCAACTATAGACATAACGTTTTGGAAACTGTCTTTAGGATCTTCATTTTTCCATCTTTTTTCTTTATACCCAGTCACAAAATCTCTGACTTCATTTTGTAGACCACCAATGAAAGGATATTCTGATTCTCTTCTGGTCTTTCCAGTGTCTTCCTCTTCACTCTGAGATGGGTCCTGATCTCCCGGTGTAAGATCACTGAAGAATTCTAATGAGTTTTCCTCCATGATTTTATTCTGACTGTTCTGCTTTTTGTTTCTTTTTCTGTTCCTCTTCTGTTTGGTTTTGCTGAGCCTATGCCCAGTTTTCTTCAAAACTCTTCCTCTGAAATATCAAAGAATTAAGAAAATGTATGACTTAATTACATGTATAACATAAGCAAACTATAACATCATACTCTTCGTGTGCAGATTTAAAACCCTTTAGTACAAGAGAATCTCAACTGTGCACGTACTTTTTGTTTGTTTGTTTTTTGAGATGGAGTCTTGTTTTATCGCCCAGGCTGGAGTGCAGTGGTGTGATCTTGGCTCACTGCAACCTCCGCCTCCCGGGTTCAAGTGATTCTCCTGCCTCATCCTCACAAGTAGCTGGCATTACAGGTGCTCACCAACACACTCGGTTAACTTTTTAGTAGAGACGGGGTTTCACCATGTTGGCCAGGCTCCTGACCTCAGCTGATCTGCCCGCCTCAGCCTCCCAAAGTGCTGGGATTACAGGCAAGTGCTACCATGCTGGCCATACTTTATATTATATTTAAAATCACTTTTAAAAAGAGATACTTTAATCCTATACATTAAAAATGAGTTTGAGAAAGTTAAAGCAAATATGCATACAATCATTTCATAAATAACTTTAAAAAAAACCTAATATTTTCCTTAAAGGAAAATATAAGCATGTATTAAGCATGTATTAACAGGGATATTTTCTGAGAAATGCATCATTAGGCAATTTTATCACTGTGTGAACATCACAGTGTACTTATACAAATCTACATGATGTAGTCTACACCACACCTAGGCTATATAATATAGCCTATTGCTCCTAGGCTGAAAAACTGTACAGCATGTTACTATACTGCATACTATAGGCAATTATAAAACATTAGTAAGTATTTGTGTATCTAAGCATATCTAGAGGCCAGGCACGGTGGCTCACGCCTGTAATCCAGGACTTTGGGAAGCTGAGGTGGGTGATCACCTGAGGTCAGGAGTTCGAGACCAGCCTCCAGTATCTCCTCTCACTTCCTCTTGTTGTTTCTTGTTTGATTTGATCCAGAGAAAGGAGACGCAACAGGAGAAAAGTCTCAAGATACTATTAAGTTAGTGATAATAGGAGTCAAGGCCCAAGAACTGCTGTCATGAAAAGGACTCAACCCTTGCCAGCTGAGTATCTTCTGTTTATGCACATGTGAGCGTTTGAAAATGAGAAGAGGAAGAAAAAGAGAGAAGGAAATGTTTTGTACAATTTTCTCTTTAAATCAAGAGGCAGTGTTGCATAATGGTTAAAGAGGGTGGACTTTAGAGCAAATCAAACTAGGTCTGAACCTGCCACTAGCCATGTGACCCTGAGCACATTCTTCAGCTTCTCTGTATATCAGTTGTCTTTGTAAAATGGGGTTAAGCCTAGCCTTTGCCCTTACTTGATATAGTTTTGAAGATTAGGTGAGTTGGTACATGTAAAGCAATTAAACAGTCCCAATACATAAATGTAACATCTTTTTCTTAAAGCCAGTTTTCCAAATACAATTGCAGACCTTAGTCTTTCTGATGGTATACGGAACTGGAAACATTTTGGTGATGAGCCATATTTCAGTAACTGCATTTCCCTATATTAGGGCTCTCTTTCTTTGTACAGTAGAGAGCTGTTCTGAGGGACAGTGACCACACATTAAGTGCATTAAGCTCCATAGAATCACCAGTGCTGCCGTGAGTCTCATACATCCTTAGTATATTACCATGTAATCAAATGAATAATGCAACAACAAACTCTATATGTTTTCTTTTCTCCTTGCCCTGAAACAGAATGGTTCACATTTGAGTAAAGACAGGGGAGTTTATTTTCAGAATGACATACTAGTCTGCAGGATGAATTTCATAACTGACATTGTACCTTGGACTGCAACTAGGACTTTCATTGGAATCAGGTAGAACTGGTCATGAAGGAGCCTCTCTCCCTAATCTGCCCTCAGGTCAAGGCTCCATATGAGCAATGGGAAAGCCAGGCTAGATGGCCCACAACTGAGATCAACAGATGGGCACACGTGCCTCCTCCTGGAGTTAGTTCACTCATGGGTGGAGGCAGTGAGAAGGGATCACATTCTGGATACTGTTTTGAAGGAAAAATAAGCAAGATTTGAAAAAAAAACATAGGGTATGAGGAAAAAGATAAGAATCAAGTATGAGTACAAGGAGATTGGCCTAATTAGAGGGATGAAGTGGTTACTTACCGCAATATAAAAGTCTGCGAGATATGGGTTTGGAGAGAGGGTTGGTAAATCAGTTCCCTCAAAGTCCAGCTCAGAGTAGGCTAATCTGTCCTTAACAAAAAGGTCAGAAAGTGAAAAAGAAGAGGGCTTCTCTAATACTCCCCAAGAGTTCCTTTGTTTTCTAAGCACATTACAATCAGCTGTTTAGGAACAGGATAATAGGGACCCGGCTAATGTCTTTTTTTGTTATTTTTTTCTCCTGAGTCTGCTTTCTAGGGAAGGACCTGCTAATGCTAACAACCCACTATGCCTGCAGAGAAGTAAACACCGGACCATGAAAGAATAAGGTGGTTTAAAAAGTAAACTATTGGAGTCTGGGAGATTAGGCAGTTTATTAAGGCAGTTTGCTAAGAGTTAATCAAAGGAATCTCTAAGGATTAGAATTCCAACTGAAAATACAACAGAATGCCAAGAGGTATGAAAATCCTCAGACTGACTCTACAATGAAGTGCCAGAGACATGTACCAGTTCTGCACCACTGGAGCTCTATATAGCTACCGTCCTTATTTCAGAAACACTGGACATGGCTTTCTGGAAAGGAAACACAAACCAGTAACAGTGACTTGTGAATCCCCTGGGAAATAAGAGACTTAGTAGTGATGGTGGTGGTGATAACTTCTGCTTGAATATGGCTAATCAGTAGATGCATTTTCTTTAGAAACATCTATCTAGAAAGTGTGAGAATCTCATCAAAGCTGTGTCAAGGATCATTAAATGTGATCTCACTGGTGCTGATTCATTTAGGAATGAATGGCACCATTAGAAGAAAAATCACTACATAAAAGTTAGTCATGGAGAGGAAATCAGAAGAGTTAGAGGCACAGGATGTAGCTTTGAAAAGAACGAAGAAATTAAGAAATGAACAAATGGTAACACATCGATGATGAGTAAGATTTTGCTTTCTAGATGATAGGCTTGGAATCCAAGCTGCTAGGTAGTGATGGAGTGTACCTCTCAAGAATTAGAAAGTGTTTGTTCAGATACAAGCTAACCTGACCAAGTGAACTGTGACCGGATGACAAAGGTGAGAGAGCATCCAGATAAAGCTGAAGAAAGCAGGAAGGGAGGTTGGAAAGCATGGTAAGTAATAACCCTATGAAAAAAAAAAATTAAGGGGGCCGGAAAAAACATTTCCCAATGCAGAATCATAGATACTAATTTATGATAATGGGCAATAAATGAAGTAAATCTGAGATTAAATCACATGCAGATTATAAAAGGTCTCATGGCTTTGTGGAATGACCAGTTGAAATAACTGAGGCCAGGTCCTGGTCCTGGTTCAGTAATAGCCAAGTCCAGGCCTTAGCTAGCAGTGGGATCCCTCAGCTAGCAGTGGGATCTTGGGCAAATCATGTCTTTCTAAAACGAGGAAAATACCCGTCCTTGCAAAGTTGTTGTAAGGACTACTAATATAGATACTCTTAAATAACCTCTACTCAACTGATAGAGCAGATCAATTGATTCTCCCCATTGCCTCTGTACAATAAGGACAGATATTAATGACTCACACTAAATGCTCCCAGCTAGATGGCTGCTCTCCAGTGTAACTGAATGCTTTTGCTGTCACTATTTAGAACTGTATATTTATAAAGAGTCAGATGGGTTTATTCCCAAGTCTGTTTATGCCAATAATAATTTTTACTATAATTATATAGTTTGTCTCACTAAACATGAAGTGCTAAACAACTGTTAAATAGGCAGGATAACTACAAAATTTGGTTAAAAATAATAAAGACCTATGATTATGCACTCATATTGCTTTGAAAATTTCTTTGGGTTCTACTTCCAATTTATATCAACAGAAACTAGAAATTCCTGACTACACACTACAGTTGTGGTTTATGCATGAAAAAAGTTAAACTGCACTGAACAAAATTATACATAATAATTGCTGAATAAATACACATAAAAACATTTAAGTTCAAATAAAATGTTTAAAGCATGTATCATTTCATAATTCTTTAAACAATTTTTTCAATGAACTAACCAGCTATCTGTCCCAATCATGTGAGAGAAGAGTGCTTTAATTATAAATAAAGCACCTATCATAATGCTTGACAGATAGTGGGTACTTCATAAATGGCAGCTCTTATTTTTATTATGTATTAACAACAACAAAAGCAATCTCATAAATTTCACTGCGACTCCTATGGTGCAATTCAAGAGTAGAATGTGGCAATGTGATACTTATGCTTTACTTAAAACAAACAGTTGAGTTAGAAGAACTGGAAAATTCTCCAAAAATGTAATTTACTTAATGTAACTGCAAATGATTGGAAGTGGAAAAAAATTTTTTAAACGAAGTGGCATATATAGACAAACTGATAAATCCACCATCTTTCTCAGAAATTAAAACACCTTTCTCAGTAATTGATAGAACAATGAGACAAAATAAAGACACAGAAGTTTAACTAGCATAATAATGATTGAGCGCACTAACATGGAACACCACATCCAACAGTTGGTAAAAACACATTCTTTTCACGCTCACATATAATATCTATAGAAATTAACTAGGTCATAAAGCTAGATCCCCACAGATTTCAAAGAATTACTAATGTATGGACCATTATATAGTTAACCTTGAAATTAGTAACAATAATTTTTTTGGAAAAAATTATAAACATGGAAAAATTTATAGGTAGAAAAATTATAATGGAAATACTTAGAACTGAGTAACAGTAAAAAATAAGTATAAAAAGTGATTTTTTGTTTGTTTGTTTTTTAAGACAGAATCTTGCTCTGTTACCCAGGCTGGAGTGCAGTGATATGATCACAGCTCACTGTAGCCTCTACCTCCAGGGTTCAAGTGATTCTCCTGTCTCAGACTCCAGAGTAGCTGGGACTACAGGAGCGCCACCATGTCTGGCTCTTTTTCTTTCCTTCCTTTCCTTCCCTTTTTTCCCTTCTTTTCCTTCCTTCCCTCCCTCCCACCCTCCCTGCTTCTCTCTCTCTTGCTCTCTTTCTTTCTGACGTGTTCTCCATGTTGTCCAGGCTGGTCTCAAACTCCTGGACTCAAATGATCTGCCTGCCTCAGCCTCCCAAAGTGCTGGGTATACAAGTGTGAGCCACTGCACCTGGCCTAAAAAGTGATACTTAAAGGGATATTTGCATGAACATTCACATTAAAAAGGAAAGACACAAAATTAATGAGTTAACCACACAACTGAAGAAGTTACAGAAAAGAAGAGCAGAATAAACTTCAAAAAAGTAGAAGAGGCTAGCCATGGTGGTGCACGCCTGTAATCCCAGCAGTTTGGAAACCTGAGGTGGGAGGATTGCTTGAGGTCAGGAGTTTTAAGACCAGCCTGGGCAACACAGCAAGATTCTGTCCATTTTTTAAAAAAGAAAACACATATATTCTTTTAAGTAGAAGAAAGGGAATAATAAAAAACACAACCTCCTGGTGAGATTAAGGAAGAAAAAAAAGGAAATGAGCATTAGAAATAAAAAAGAAGGCACAATTACAGATCCAGAGAAATTTTAAAAGATAAAAGATTAATTATATGAATAACTTTATAACAACAAATTTGAAAATTTAAATGAAATGTAGTTTATACATTTATTTATATATTTAGCTAGAAAATACAAGTTATTTAATTAATTTATTTTTGAGACTGGGTCTCACTCTGTTGCCCAGGCTGGAGTGCAGTGGTGTGATCATGGCTCACTGCAACCTTGAGCTCCCAAGCTCAAGCGATCCCCCTCACCTCAGCTTCCCATGTAGCTGGGACCACAGGTATGTGCCACCATGCCCAGCTGCCCAGCTATTTTTTTTTTTAAGAGACAGGGTCTCACTATGTTCCCCAGGCTGGTCTTGAACTCCTAGGCTCAAGTAATCCTCCTGCCTTGGCCTCCCAAAGTGCTAGGATTACAGGCCCAGCACACACAGCCAAAAACACAAGTTATTAAAATTGACTAAAAAGAAACAGAAAGCCTGGGTAGTCCTAGAATGGTAAAACAATAAAGGTTAGGTTTTTTCCCCCCAGCAAGGGAATTCCAAGTTCAGGTGACTTTTCAGAAAAGTTCTACCAAATATTCAAGGAATTGATCATTGCAATTAGATGCACAATTTTCCAGAGAAAAGAAAAAGAAAGAATACCTCCAGCTTTTTTTCAAAATGCTAACATAGATTGATAGAGCCAGGAAGTTACACAAAAATGAGAACTTCCAGGCTAGTCTCAGTTAAATACAAAAACCCTAAATAAAATATCACCAAACTACCTCCAGTAATGTGTAAAACACACTATGGCCTCAAACTCCTGGCCTCAAGTTATCCTCCCACCTCAGCCTTCGAAGCAGCTGGGACTACAGGCATATGCCAATGTGCCCAGCTCTTTGTAGTGTTTTTAACTTACTCTGGCCCTATCTACTGCTCTGCAGATTAATACTGGCTCTGAAGACAACAACCTACTTTCCCAGCACCAGTGTTTATTACCAAGGGTGGCAGAAAGGACCTTCTTCTCAGAGAATTGTGGTTGTTTTGACCTTGCTGGTGACTCCGAGCTCAAAGTGCTTGCGCCTATTTTAACTAACTCAAAACTTTCCTAGGACAAACACAACTACCCAGGGTAGGGGGCATTTATTGAATACATTTAAAGGCAAATGAATTAGCCACTGTCAGTTGGGGTAAGGCATAACTGCCACTTGGGGTAAACAACAGATAATCCAAAAAGCTTGAGAAGAAAAGATGAGAAGTGAGGCATTTTAGGGAATAAGGGCTTTGAAAAGCTCCCACATATTCCTGGGAATCTAGAAGGCCATGCACTTACCCAAGTCAGGCTGTATGCTCAGAAAAGACCTAAAAAAACTGTTGCTTCTGGCTGACACCCAGACTCTACACAAGCAGGAAATGAAGACAAGGGCAGAATTATAAACAGCCTTAGTGTAGAAGGTGTCCCAACACATACACAAAGATGAAATATTTTTGTTGATGATGATGATGTTGTTGTTCCAGATGTTTAAGGAAACGTATGTTGACTCACTAGCTGACTACTAAACTAACGAAACAAAGACTTCAGTAGAATATAGATTTTACGCCGGGCGCAGTGGCTCAAGCCTGTAATCCCAGCACTTTGGGAGGCCGAGACGGGCGGATCACGAGGTCAGGAGATCGAGACCATCCTGGCTAACACAGTGAAACCCCGTCTCTACTAAAAATACAAAAAACTAGCCGGGCGAGGTGGAGGCGCCCGTAGTCCCAGCTACCAGGGAGGCTGAGGCAGGAGAATGGCGTGAACCCGGGAGGCGGAGCTTGCAGTGAGCTGAGATCTGGCCACTGCACTCCAGCCTGGGTGACAGAGCAAGACTCCGTCTCAAAAAAAAAAAAAAAAAAACCTAATGAAACAAAGACTTCAGTAGAATATAGATTTTACAAAATTAGTACAGAAAAGTCACTAAACAAACAAGTTACAACAAGGAGCAGAAACAAACCTTGGGGAGGGGTGAAATATGATTATAGATTTCCCACATTATATTATTTAAAATGTCTAATTTTCACAAAACCTATGAGACATACAAAGAAGTAACTGTGGCCTATACACAGGAAAAAAAGAAATTAATAGGAACAATCATTGACAAAGCCTAGACACTGGACTTATTAGACAAAGACTTTATGTTAACTGTTTTAAATATGTTAAAAGAAACAATGGATAAAGAACTAAAAACAAATAAGAACAATGTCTCACCAAATAATTAATATCAATAAATAGATGGAAGTTAGAAGGAGGGGCTTCGAGACAGCTGGCTAGAGGCATCCAGCACTCACCTCCTCCACAAAGAAGACTCAAAATAACAAGTAGATAATTATACTCTGAATAGAGCATTTAAGAGAGAAGAGTGAAATACACCTAAGACACAGAGGGATCAGAAGGCAAGGCTACCAGCTTAGTTGGGATCAGCTGAGAGCCCAGAGAAGCTTCCCAGTACAGAGAAAAGGTCAATGACCACAAACTCTTGTAACCTGGGCCAGGAGAAAACCTCTTGACCCTTGTAAGCCCTGAGACTACTGTAGGGAGCTGCCTGGAGATGACATGATAGCATTGCTCCAGAGAGGAAGCTCACACCAGGTCCCACTGCCCTACAACTCCTAAGCAGCAGCAGCATGGCACTACTTTGAGAGCCTAGTCCATGCCAGACTGCATGCTGCTCACATCACTAGAGATATCCTCCCACATCCATCCAGAGGGCTGTAGCAGTACAATGCTGGTTAAACCCAGGGGAGTAGCAGGGAACTCAGCACTCTAGCACATACAGTGTGCTGCACCCTGGGGAATGTGCAGTGTATCACACTGGGGAGGCTGCCCCCAGGATAAAGGGAACTAAAGTGTGTGCTTTCTAGAACCTGAGACTGCCTTTCTGGGGCAGCCACCACAGACAGCGACCCCATTCTCCTAGCAGCAGGGCTGATGTGCACAAGCCCTGAGAACAGACTCTGCCGCTGCCCATTGCAGCTGCCACTGCTGCTGTAGGGGCTGAAGCATGCACTTCAGGCAGTAACCACACCCTCTTCAGCAGCAAAGTCAAAGCACACTTGCACATGCCTTGAGGACAGGTCCCTCAGCTGTCCCAAACCCCTGCACTCTCAAACACTTTTGCAACCACCTAAGCACTCCACCTGGGCCAGGGGCACACCCTGCCCTGCACACTACAGGTGGTGCCTCAGCATAATACTGAAACTACTGAAGACAGGTCTGCTCAGCCTAACACTGCCTCCCACTCAGTGCCCAAGCCCACTACCCTGGGGCCTGAGGATTGCCCCACCCTATCCACCACTAGAGGGATCTCTGCACTCCTCTTCAGAACCCGAGGACAGGCTTACCCTGTCTGCCACTACCAGCACAGCCAGCATTCACTCAAATGTGCCATCTGGACGTCTGGGGACTGGCCCACCCAGCTTGTCACAGCCAATGCTAACACAAACACATGCTACTTCAGAGCCTGATGGTTGTCCCATCACCATAACTGCCATCACCCAAACAAGCACACTGCCCAGGAGACCGAGAACCTACCCCCCTACCTCGTTCACTGCTGCTACTCCTGGTACCTGAGCAAGTGCCTAGAGGCTGAAGAATCAGCATATCGGGACCCACTAACACTGGTGCTCATCTATGCCACCCAGAGGCCCAAGGAGAGGCATACTCAACCTGCCAGTGCCACCAGTTGAGCTTGAAGACTGAGGACTGGCAACCCCTTCCACAGTAAACCTCATCACAATTTCCACTAACAAACTCAGCCTTAGCCACTGAGAAAACCACAAATACCACAGATGCTGTTTACAGTTGAAGAAATCATACAGAAACTGCATGACTCCATGCACCCAGAATAACAGCTAAAGTGTCCTACCCAACCAACACCATAGATACATCCTTAGGAAGAAGTCTTCCCCTATAAAAGCCTATCCAAAAAAAAATTGGATGTGACTGTTATACCAGATAGGCAGATATCAACATAAGGAAAAAATAAACATGAAAACACAAGGAAATATGACAACTCGAAAGGAACATAATAATTCTTCAGCAATAGATTCCAGTGGAAAATAATTTTATGGAATTCCAGAAAACTCAAAATAATGATAATCAAAGTAGCTCAGTGAGATACAAGAGAACATAGATAAATATTACAAATAAATCAGAAAAACAATTCAAGATATGAATGAGAAATTCACCAGAGATAGATATAATAAAAAAGAACCAAACAGAAATCCTGGAACTGAAGAATTCAATGACTGAAACAAAAAATTCATTTGAGAACTTCCACAATAAACTAGAGCTATCAGAAGAAAGAATCTCAGAACTTAAAGACAAGTCTTTTTAAATAACCCAGTCAGACAAAGATAAAAAAAATAAATATATAGGCTGGGCGTGGTGGCTCATGGCCACAATCCCAGCACCTTGGGAGGCTAAGGTGAGCAGATCACTTGAGCTCAGGAGTTCAAGACCAGCCTGCCCAAAGCATGGTGAAATCCTATCCCTACTAAAAATACAAAAACTTAGCCCAGCATGGTGGCTTGTGCCTGTAGTCCCAGCTACTTGGGAGGCTGAGGCATGGAAATTGCTTGAGCCTGGGAGGTGGAGGTTGCAGCAAGCTGAGATCACACCACTGCACTCCAGCCTGGGGAACAGAGCGAGATTCCATCTCAGAAACAACAACAAATCAAACCAACAACTAAATAAATAAATACATAAATACATACATAAAAAGAATGAACGAAACCTACTTGGCATACGGGACACCATGATATTACTAAATACACAAATTTGGAGAGTTCTAGAAGGAAAAGAGAAGAGTAAAGGAATAGAAAACATACTTAATGAAATAGTACCTGAAAATTTCTCAAGTCTAGCAAGAGATTTAGACATCTAGATACAGGAAGCTCAGGGAAACCCAAATAGATGTAACTCAAAAAGCTCTCTGGCCGGGCGCGGTGGCTCAAGCCTGTAATCCCAGCACTTTGGGAGGCTGAGACAGGCGGATCACAAGGTCAGGAGATCAAGACCCTCCTGGCTAACACGGTGAAACCCCATCTCTACTAAAAAAAAAAAAATACAAAAAACTAGCCAGGCGAGGTGGCGGGCGCCTATAGTCCCAGCTACTCAGGAGGCTGAGGCAGGAGAATGGCGTGAACCTGAAAGGCGGAGCTTGCAGTGAGCTGAGATCCAGCCACTGCACTCCAGTTTGGGCGACAGAGCGAGACTCCATCTCAAAAAAAAAAAAAAAAAGTTTAAAAAAAAAAAAAAAGCTCTCCATGGCATACTATAGGCAAACTGTCAAAAGTCAGAGAATTCTGAAAATGACAAGAAGAAAGCATCTAGTCACATATAAGGGAACTCCTATCAGACTAACAGTGGATTTATCAGCAGAAACCTTATAGGTCAGGAGAAAATAGATGATATATTCAAAGTGCTGAAAGAAAAACAAAATTATCAACCAAGAATATTATACCCAGCAAAGTTAACCTTCAAAAATTAAGGATAAATAAAGTCTTTCTCAGAAAAGCAAAACCTGAAGCAATTCATCACCACTAGACTGGCCCTACAAGAAACGTTAAAAGAAGTCCTATACATGGAAGTGAAAGGACATTATCTACCATCATGAAAATACATGAAAGTATAAAACTCACTGGTAGAGCAAACACAAAAATGAAAAAGAGAAGGGATTCAAATGTTACTACTATTGAAAACCACCAAACCATAAAGATAAACAGTAAAAGAGAAACAAAAGAACAAAGCATATACAAAGCAACCAGAGGCTGGGCGCGGTGGCTCAAGCCTGTAATCCTAGCACTTTGGGAGGCCGAGACGGGTGGATCACGAGGTCAGGAGATCGAGACCATCCTGGCTAACACGGTGAAACCCCGTCTCTACTAAAAAATAAAAAAAACTAGCCGGGCGAGGTGGCGGGCGCCTGTAGTCCCAGCTACTCGGGAGGCTGAGGCAGGAGAATGGCGTAAACCCGGGAGGCAGAGCTTGCAGTGAGCCGAGATTGCGCCACTGCACTCCAGCCTGGGCGACAGAGCCAGACTCCGTCTCAAAAAAAAAAGAAAAAAAAAAAACAAAGCAACCAGAAAACAACTAACAAAATTACAGGAATAAGTCCTTACATATCAATAATGACCTCAAATGTAAATGGATTAAAGTTTCCACTTAAAAGATACAGACTGGCTGAATTGATTTTTTTTTTTCTTTTGAGATGGAGTCTTTGCTCTGTCGCCCAGGCTGGAGTGCAGTGGCATGATCTTGGCTCACTGTCAGCTCTGCCTCCCAGGTTCATGTCATTCTCCTGCCTCGGCCTCCCGAGTAGCTGGGACTACAGGTGCCTGCCACCACACCCAGCTACTTTTTTGTATTTTTTAGTAGAGATGGGTTTCACTGTGTTAGCCAGGATGGTCTCAATCTCCTGACCTCGTGATCCACCCACCTTGGCCTCCCAAAGTACTGGGATTACAGGCGTGAGCCACCACATCTGGCCAAATTGATTTTTTAAATTACCCAATTACATGCTGCCTACAAGAAACTCACTTCTTCCTTCCTGGGCCGGGGCACGGCTGGCTCAGACCTGTAATCCAGCACTTTGGGAGGCCGAACCGGGCGGATCACCGAGCGGTCAGGAGATCGAGACCATCCTGGCTAACACGCTTTAACACGGTGAAACCCACCGTCGTTCCTACCTAAACAAAATACCAAAAAAATGAACTAGGCGGGGCGAGGGTCCGTGGCGCCTGTCAGTCCAGCTACATCAGAAGGCTTGAGGCCAGCTGAGGAATAGCGTGAAGACCCGGGAAGCGGAGTTGCAGTGAGCTAGATGCCGCCAGCTGCACTCCAGCCGCGGCGACAGCCCCCAGCCCAGAGCGAGACTCCGTCTCAAAAAAAAAAAAAAAAAAAAAAAAAAAACAGAAACTCACTTCTCCTGTAGAGACATATACGGACTGAAAGTAAAGGGATGGAAATAGATATTCCATGCAAATGGAAACCCAAAGCAAGCAGGAGTAGCTATACTTAGATAAAACAGACTTTAAGTCAAAAACAGTAAAAACAGACAGAGAAGGTCATTATATAATGACAAATGAATTGATTCAGCAATAGGATATAATACTAAATACATATGCATCCACATCAAAGCACCCAGATATATAAAGCTAATATTATTAGATCTAAAGGGAGAGATAGACTCTAGAACAATAATATTATAATTGGGGACTTCAACATTCAACTCTCAGCATTATAGATCACCTACACAGAAAATTAACAAAAAACATAAGATTTAAACTGCACTTTAGATCAAATGGACCTAACAGATATCTACAGAACATTTTATCCAACAACTGTAGAATATACATTTTTCTCATCAGCACATGTAACATTCTCCAGGATAGACCACATGCTGGGCCACAAAATAAGTCTCAACAAATTTTTTAAGAACTGTAATCATATCAAGTATCTCTCAGACAACAATGGAATAAAATTAGAAGTCAATAACAAGAGGAACTTTGGAGACTGTACAAACACATGGAAATTAAACTATATGCTCTTCAACAACCTTTAGGTCAACAAAATTAAGACGCAAATCAAAATAATTCTTGAAACAAATGAAAATAGAAATACAAACTACAAAAACTGTGAGATACGGCAAAAACAGTGCTAAGAGGGAATTTTATAGCAATAAATGCCTACATTAAGAAAGTAGAAAGATTTCAAATAACCAATCTAATGATGCAACTCAAGGAACCAGAAAAGCAAAAACAGCCAACCCCAAATTAATAGAAGAAAAGAAATATTAAAAATCAGAAAAGTAAAAAAACAGAGATCAAAAAAAGACAAAACAACAGATTAATGAAACAAAAAGTGGTTTTTTGAGAAGATAAACAAAATTAATAAACTACTAGCTAAACTAACCAAGGAAAAGAGAGAATATCCAAATAAACAAAATCAGAAATGAAAATGAGATATAACAATGATACCACCAGAAATACAAAAGATCATCATAGACTGTTATGAAAAACTATATGCTAACAAAGTAGAAATTCCATAAGAAATGAATAAATTCTTAGACATATATACATCCTACAAGATTGAATCAAGAAGACATTAAAAACCTGAACAGATCAATAATGAGTTATGAGATTGAATCAGTAATAAAAACTCTCCCAACAAATAAAAGTCCAGGATTGGATAACTTTACTACTAAATTCTACCAAACTCATAACGAACATCCCATGCTCATTGATCAGAACATACTACCCAAAGTAATTCTCCTAAAACTATTCCAAAAAAAAATGAAGAGGAGGGAATTTCTTTAACTCTTTGTATAAGGCCAGGATTACCTTGATACCAAAATCAGACAAGGACACAGCAAAAAAAGAAAACTACAGGTCAATATCCCTGATGAGCACAGATGCAAAAATTCTCAGCAGAATATGAGCAAATTGAATCTTAACAGTACCTCGAAAGGATAATACACTACAAGCAAGTAGGATTTATCTCAGCAATGCAAACATGGTTCAACATATACAAATCAATACATGTGACACATCACATTGACAGAATGAAGGATAAAACCATATGATCATCTCAACAGATGCAGAAAAAATATTTGATAAAATCCAACATCCCTTCATGATAAAAGCTCTCAAAAAACTGGGCATAGAAGGAACACACTTCAACATAATAAAGGCCAAATATGACAAACTCTTAACTAACATCATACTGAATGGGGAAAAGCTGAAAGCCTTTCCTCAAAGAACTGAAACAAGACAAGGATGCTCACCTTCATTCCTTACAATTGGGGACTTCAACATTCAACTCTCAGCATTATAGATCACCTACACAGAAAATTCAACACAGTACTGAGAGTCCTAGCCAGAGCAATCAGTCAAGAGAAAGAAATAAAAAGCATCCAAATTGAAAGAGAGGAGGTCAAATTATCTTTGTTTGCACAGGACATGATCTTGTATTTAGAAAAACCTAAAGACTCTACCACAAAATTCTTAATTTGATAAACAAATTCAGTAAAGTTGCAAGACATAAAATGAACATATAAAAATCAGTAGTATTGCTATATACCAACAGTGAAATAGCTAAGGTAGAAATGAAAAAGGCAATTCCATTTATAATACCTACACACACAAAAATGGAAGACAACACACACACACACAAAATGGAAAGGCATACCATGCTCATGGATTATAAAACTTAGTATTGTTAAAAGGAACATACTACTCAAAGCAACATACAGATTCTATGCAATCCCTAGCAAAATACCAATGTCATTTTTCAAAGAAATAGAAAAAAAATCAATCCTAAAATTTGCATGGAACTAAAAAGAGAGTCTGAATAGCCAAAGCAATCCTGAGCAAAATAACAACAAACAAACAAAAAATGAAAATAAAAAAGCTGGCAGCATCACACTACCTGACTTACAAGGCTATAGTAAACAAAACAGCATGATATTGGTATAAAAATAGACATATCAACCAACAGAACAGAATAGAGATCCCAGAAATAAATCCATGTATTTACAGCCAAATGATTTTGACAAAGGCAAAGGTTTTATTTCATATATTTTGGACCATTTGTATGCCTTTTTATGATTTTTACTTATTTTGCTATTTAGTTATTTTACCTCTTTTATTGATTTGTAGGATTTCTTGATGTACTTTATATACTAACCTTTTGTCAGCCAGTAGTCTATATCTAGTAAGGAAGACAGAATACACTCTAGATATTTCAAATAGGGGGATTTAATACAAGGAATTGGTTACAAAGTCATTGGAATGGTTGGAGGCGCAAAAAGTGGATGTTAAGTTTCCAAAACCTTGATATATGCAAGAAGCTGCAGTTATTCCTAGTGCTAGAAGAGTGAAATAGAAAATGAGGTTACCCAGAACCCATGATCATCGTGCTGTCAAGGCTTCTACTTTCTTATAACATTAATATAGGTAACCACACAAAAAAAATTGTTTGAGGGCTATAGTGAATTGAAAAATAATGCAGGCCAGGCATGGTGGCTCATGCTTGTAATCCAAGCATTTTTGGGAGGCCGAGGCTGGTGGATCACTTGAGGTCAGGAGTTTGAAACCAGCCTGACCAACATAGTGAAACCCCATCTCTAATAAAAATACAAAAATTATCTAGGCATGGTGGTGGGTGCCTGTAATCCCAGCTACTCAGAAGGCTGAGGTGGGAGAATCGCTTGAACCTGGGAGGCAGAGGTGGCAGTGAGCCGAGATTGCACCACTGCTCTGTTGCATGGGCAACAGAGCAAGACTCTGTCTCGAAAAAATAAAAAAAGGAAAACAATTCATTTGCTTTTAGATATGCTGTTTCAGGAGGCCCTTAAACTCACAAGTGGAAATGTCAAACAGGCAGTGAGAGACATGCATTCAGATCCCAGGTAGGAAGTAGGGGCTAAAGAAAAATTATAGTAGACAGCAAAGAAGTGGGATTGAAGTCACATTTGAGATGGCCTCAGGGTTAGGAAGAAAGAAGATGAGAGCATGGAATAGAACACTGGAAATAACATTGAAGAGGTCATTAGTGCAAAAAGAGACACACACAAAAAAAGAAACTAAAATAAGGAGAGAATATGAAAAGAAAATTTTATAAGTTGAAGAGGTAATTTCAAGAAAAAAGAAGTGAAAATTTATTTGAGTGCTACTGTGTACCAGATATTGTAAGATAAGGCGGCCAAAGAGTTGCTACTCTCTTTGCTTTGTTCTCTGTCCATACTTTCATTGGTAAACTGAAGAACAAAAGTAAAGATGTACTTTATCATATTTTCAAAGAGAAAGGAGTAGTGGCTGATATGACAGAATCGGGATCCAAATGCATTACAATATACTGGAAGTGATGGGCACATGTAAGGTACATGGATGTGCTTTGGTCAAGGAATAGGCCAAGGTGGACATCTGGGACAGAGTGACTCAGCGAGTTTAGGGTGCAGGTGCATACTCTGGTTGTTACATAACCTGTTCGTGTAAGCTCTTACTGGGCTCAGAGCCACTATTGTTTGAGAAAGGTATAACTGCCCTCCTGATGCCTCTGATGCACTCAGAGAAAAGAGAGAGCCAGAGTTGTTCGTCTTACAGATAGACAGGGGAGAGCCAGAGCTCAGCTTGGCTTGTGCCCAGAGAGAGAAAAAGTTAAGCTGCTAACCCTGTAAGGGAAAGCCAACTTTGTAGCCCAGGGAATGCAGCTGTGTGTTGGAGTGGCAGGAGCTGCAGAGCCGGAGAAGATAGCCGAGATAAAAGCAGACAGTGTAAGAGAGCTGCTCTGAGAGAGCTGCTGCTAGAGAGCTAGTGTGAGTGAGCTGCTGATGAAAGAGCTGCTGAATAAAACCATATTCAACTGCTACGGTCCCCCGAGTGTTCTTTCAGCTATTTGTCACACATCTACCCATTCCTTTTGGACCTCAGCATGGGCTAGAACCCGACCCTGAACCTGACATTTGGTGTAGTCCTCGGCAGAATGAGATGAGTGGGTCTTCAGCCCACAAGGCTCCTGGGTCGGCAATGTGGCTGCAGCATGAACTGTGGTACCTGGTGGCAGCTGTGCTGCGTGGATGGGCTCTGGTGGAGACATGGGCGGCAGGGGACAGGTCCCCTGTGAGTGTGGAGATGGCACCGAAGCACCTGGTAGTGCACAGCACTGAGAAGGTACACGACTTTGTCAGCAGAGTCAGATGGGTGTTTACGACTGTGCTGCGGGATGTGCAAGCCCAGTCCCTGTGGGATGCAGTGCAGGGGGAAGAACCTCGGTTGCAGGCTCACCCAGTGGTCCACCAGAAAATAGAGCATAAGCAGCTGTTGGGCCCCAAAGGTGGGCCTAGCGACCCCACCCCCCCCACTGAATTGTGGGAGTTACGCAAGTAACATCAGCAGCGTCTGGGGGATCCCCGCCCTGCCTGAAGGTTCTGTCTCTGGGATGAAGGAGCTGACACATTTCCTGCTCTGCCTCCAAGATGGAGAGGCTGGCTTCTTTAAAGTGTGAACTGATGCTGGTCCAGAGAAATACCAGAGACTGTCAGATGATGGAAGTCATGTACAGAGTTAGTGCAAGTCATTTGGGAGAAGGACGTTACTGTGCGGCCCAGTCCTGCCTAAGTGCTCCAGTTCAGCGAGTACCTGCTGCAGTCAGGTGGAAGTGTAAAGCCTTTTCTGTTTGATGAGGGAACTGGCTGAAATGCCTGGCTTGGAGGGACACTGGACCACGGGAGTCACATGTGGACTTGGCAATCCACTGGTCCCTGAACCCAGATAAGCTTCTGGGTAGGGCTGCATCAATTAATGGCTATGAAAGCCAGTCAGTGAAAGTGAGACCTGTATCTTTGCACCTTGGCATCAGCCGCCTGGCTCTCCGCTTATGCATTGTGTATGTCTCTCCCATGCCTGAATGCATTCTGGGAGTGGATGTTTTGCACAGCTTGGCAGCTGTGCTGTCTGTCACAGACTTGATGGACCACTTGACAATGGAACTGGGACTTCTTTTTCAGACAGCCAGGAACAGTGTGCCTTCACGGCAGGGTGACAATGGACTTTCACAGTGTGCAGTGGTGTCACAGTCTTATTAATGATGTTATGCTAACCTCTGATTCTTTTACAGGTTTAAAAGTGGCAATGCTCCTCTTGCCTGGGATTGGGATAATGAAACTGAGGCAGCCTTTTCCAACAGCCAAGCAGGCTATTCAGTAGACACAAGCCCTATGGGAAGTTGACCAGGGGTGCTCATTTAAGCTGGATGTGGATGTGACCACAGATAGTTTTGGCTAGGGCCCACAGCAATGCATGAGGCACTTGGGAGTGACAGCAGGCTTTTAATCCCAACTATGGAAGGGAGCTGAGCTCCGACACTCATTGATAGGGAAGCAGTTAGCAGCTATATATGCTTCCCTTCAGGCTAACGAGAGTGTGGCAGGACAGACAACTTTCCCAATAGCAGGATGGGTGCATTCATAGGTAACAAGCCCCAGACTGGAATGGCGCAGATATCCACTTTAGCAAAGTGCAGCACCTATTTAGAACAGCAGAGTATGCTGAGTACAAGTCCCTTAGCTGCAGTGTTACAAGAGGTCTTGGGACTTGGAGTCCTAATGCAAGATAAGGCCATGGGACCCGAAGCACCCCTAGACTCTGAGCCTTCACCGTTAGGAAGAACATCCCCCATTCTTAATAGGGCAGGGTACACAGATAGGTCTAGCTTGGGTGCTACTGCTGCCTGGATTGCTGTCACAGTCTAGCCTCGTACTGACACCATATGGTTTGAAAACAGGTGCAGGCAAAGTAGCCAATGGGCTGAACTCGGAGCAATGTGAACGATGATCACCAAGGAGGTGGCACCTATGTTAATCTGCACTAATAGCTAGGCAGTTTATCAAAGCTTATGTATGTAAGGGCCTGTGTGTCCAGAAACTTATGTATGTGTTGGACCTGTGTCCGGGGCCTATGTGCCAAAACTGTATATCAGGCCTGCATGCCCAAAGTTTATGTGTCAGGCTTATGTATGAAGCCTATGTGTGTTTATTGGGCCTCTGTGCCCAAAACCTATCTCTCTTGGCCTAGAGGGTGAAATTTAAGGTATATGGATGTGCTTTGGTCAACGAATAGGCCAAGATGGACATCTGGGCCAGAATGACTCAGTGATTTTAAGGGCGCAGGCGCAAACTCCACTTGTTATATAACCTGTTTGTGTAAGCTCATACTGGGCTCGGAGCCACTATTGAGAAAGGTATAACTGCCCTGCTGATGCCGTGCACAGGGCTTGTGCAGGCGCACCCAGAGAAAGAGAGAGAGAGAGCCAGAGTTGTCCATCTTGTAGGCGGACAAGGGGGACCCAGGGCCCGGCTCGTCTTGTACCCAGAGAAAGTTAAGCTGCTAACCCTGTAAGGGAGAGCTTGCCTTGTAGGCCAGGGAATGCAGCTGTGTGTGGGAGCGGCAGGAGCGGCAGGAGCGGCAGAGCTAGAGCCGACAGCCAAGATAAAAGCAGTGTCAGACAGCTGCTGCAGGAGAGCTGCTGATGAGAGAGCTAGTGCAAGTGAGCTGCTGATGAAAGAGTTGCTGAATAAAACCATATTCACCTGCCTACAGCCCCTTGTGTGTTCTTTCAGCTATTTGTTGCCCATCCACCCACTCCCTTGGGACCTCAGCATGGGCCAGAACCTGACACTGGGTGTGACAGCACACCCTCGCAAAAGGATATCTAAGAAGAATAAAAATACATCACCTATGAATAATTCTTGCCCAAAATATTTAACCTGAATTTAATCAAGCCTCTCTCTAGGCCTAACTTCCACTTTACAAGAAATGCAAAGGCCAAAAGATGTTAAATGACACCGTAGGGAAAACAATCAGATAAATCCAGAAAATAGGATGGTCTATGAGACAACTGGCCTTAACTCTTAACAAAGACAACATCGTAATGAGTGGATTAATAAGAAAAGGTGGAGGACTGTTCACATCACAAGTGACCAAAAGGAGGTCATATGGGAACTCTCTGTACTCTGCTCAAGTTTTTTATAAACCTGAAACTGTCCTAAAAATATAATCTAAAAAAATACAGAGAAATGCTGAGTCAGTCACTCAGAGAAAGAAACGTCAATACTAAGATTCCACTTTCTGGTTCTTACTCATTTGGTACTGCAGAATCAGTGGCTGAAAGTGCAACACTTCCTTTTTGCTGTGCTGGTTACTTTTCTTTATATATAATGCCACTGGTAAGCATGAAGAACAGTTTCTTCTTTTTCCCCTCACACTCAAGGAAAGTCTAAACAGCTGACCAATGAAGGCACGCTCATCACCTGCTGGCACTGATCAAAGCAAAGGTACACACAACACCTGAAAAGCTCCTCCCTAGAGTAACAGATATGCCACCTGGCCTAGAGCTCTGCCTCAAATATGGCCTATTCCAAAGTTTTTTATTCTGAAGATGAAGAAATCAAGGTCCAGAAAGGTCACACCTGTGAGATGAAGCTAGCTGAGCCTAGGCAAGGAATCCATCTCCTGACTCCTAGTCTGCCACTCTTACCCAGCACTTTCAGTGAAAGTGAAAATAGCCTGGAAGACATCCCTCTCTGCTAGAACTGCCTTTTAGAGAGTAAAGCAATTTCCAAATATGTACAGCAATATCAAATACAATAGCCATTAATTAATAAGTAGCTACTAAGCACTTGAAATGTGGCTAGTCTGAATTGGGATGTGTTGTAAGTCTAAACTGGATTTCAAAGAGTATGATTTTTAAAAAGTAAAACAACTTATTAACAATTTTTAAAAGATTGGTCAGGCGTGGTGGCTCACGCCTGTAATCCCAACACTTTTGGAGGTCAAGGTTGGCAGATCACCTGAGGTCAGGAGTTCGAGACCAGCCTGGCCAACATGGTGAAACCCCATCTCTACTAAAAATACAAAAACTTACCTGGGCAAGGTAGTGGGCACCTGTAATCCCAGCTACTCAGAAGGCTGAGGCAGGAGAATCGCTTGAACCCAGGAGACGGAGCTTGCAGTGAGCCAAGATTGCGCCACTGCACTCCAGCCTGGGCAATGGAAGGAGACTCCATCTCAAAAAAAAAAAAAATTATTATATGTTGAAATAATATTTTGATAGGTTAAATCAAATATATTATCAAATTTATTTTTAGAAACAACCAAAGATAACAAGCAACTAAACGCAAGGTATGAACACTGACTGGATCCTAGTTTGGGGAGAAAAAAAAAAAAAGCTACAAAAAACAGTGTATTCATTTTCTATTGCTGCTGTAACAAGTCACCACAAATTTGGTGGCTTAAAATCATACAAGCTTATTATCTTATAATTCTATAGGTCAGAAGTCCAAAACAGGTCTTACTGGATTAAAATCGAGGTTTCAGCAGGGATAGGTTGCTTTCTGAAAGGTATACGGGAGAATCCGTTTCCTTGTCCTTTCCAGTCTCTTTTCCAGAGGTCACTGACATTCCTTGGCTTGTATTCTTCCATTTTCTTTTTTTTTTTTTTTTTTTTT
>NW_016816918.1:128183-150099 GCF_001698545.2 Rhinopithecus bieti
TCAACATATAATAATTTTTTTTTTTTTGAGACGGAGTCTCGCTCTGTCGCCCAGGCTGGAGTGCAGTGGCCGGATCTCAGCTCACTACAAGCTCCGCCTCCCGGGTTCATGCCATTCTCCTGCCTCAGCCTCCCGAGTAGCTGGGACTACAGGCGCCCGCCATCTCGCCCGGCTAATTTTTTGTATTTTTTAGTAGAGACGGGGTTTCACTGTGTTAGCCAGGATGGTCTCGATCTCCTGACCTCGTGATCCGCCCGTCTCGGCCTCCCAAAGTGCTGGGATTACAGGCTTGAGCCACCGCGCCCGGCCTCTTCCATTTTCAAATCCAGCAACACTGTCTCTCTCTGTGCCTTTCTCCCATAGTCACATTTCCCTCTGACTCTGTTTTTCTACCTCTATCATCCACTTTTAAGGACCCTTAAAAGTGGATTAAGGGCCCACCAAATAGTCCAGTATAATCTCACTATTTTAAGTTCAATTGATGAGCAACCTTAATTCCCCAGTTGCCATGTAAGGTAAGGTAACATAGTCAGAGGTTCAGAGGATTAGGACGTGGATACCTTTGGGTACAGGGGAAGCATTTTTCTGCTTACTACAAATAGTTTTGTGACAATGGCAGAAATTTGAATTATGATAGAATTTTTGTTAATTTGCTTGTGTATAATAAGGGTATCATGGTTATGAAAGAAAATGCCTTTATTATTAGGAATGCCTTCACTTAGGAGTGAAAGGTCAAATCCACAACTTATTTTCAAATAGTTCTGCAAGTAAATAAATGTATAAACTTACATACATATTCATATATACATATATCTATAAAGCAAATATGGCAAAATGTTAATGATTTTGAATGTGGATAGAAGGTATATACAGTTTATTACTATTATATTACATATATTAACTTTTCCTTACATATCAAATTTTCCTTAATAAAAAGTTGGAAAAATTCAAACAAATCCATAAAATATCACGGTCAATCATACAAATATATATGATAGAAATGTACTTAGCAGCCTATCACAGTGGCTCACGCCTGTAATCCCAGCACTTTGGGAGGCTGAGGTGGGTGGATCACCTGAGGTCAGGAGTTTGAGATCAATCTGGCTGACATGGTAAAACCCCATCTCTACTGAAAAAACAAACAAAAAACACCCAAAAAAATTAGCCGGGCATGGTGGCATGTGCTTGTAATCTCAGGTACTTGGGAGGCTGAGGCAGGAGAACTGCTTGAGTCTCGGAGGGCAGAGGTTGCAGTGAACTGAGATCATGCCACTGCATTCCAGCCTGGGGGACAGAGTGAGACTCCACCCAGCCCACACACTAAAATAAAAATGTGATTTAGCCATAGACCATGTGATAAAAGAGCTAGGGGTGTTATATTTACTTTGATTTTAAAAAGTCACATGGCTAACAAAAAGTTAATACAATCTTAAGTAGCATTTAAAGGATTATCTGAAAGAGTATCTTCTTCCTGTGAGCCCCTGACAATGGAGTACTGTACGTTATCTATGCATACATATGTGCATCAAAAATGTCTAAAGACTGAATACCTGTCATATATACCTGTGTTAATATTATACATAACTATATAGATGAGGTTATGATTAATTAAAAAGTGTCACTTAGCATTCTGTTATTATGTATTTTTCATCACTGGACACTAAAATTATACTGTCACCATGCAGAAACTGTTAAAATTTGTCATTACAAAGCATTCTCATATTCAAAAGTGCTGAGAATCAGCACTATAGATAAATTCCCTCAGTCTGTTCTTGCCCAGGCCAGAGCAAATGTAGATTAAAAAGAAATTATTTATCTGCACACTCAATCAAGAAATGATTTATGGTGGCTTACTGAAACAGCTCCATTGTCTGGGGTATATACCCTGATTTTTGGTCAAGGTGGAGAAAGAATTCAGGACATGGGCATACACGAGGAACGGATTTAGGAGCACAAAGTTAAATAGAAAAAGAAGAGCGAGAGAGGCCGGGTGCGGAGCTTGCAGGGAGCTGAGATATGGCCACTGCACTCCAGCCTGGGAGACAGAGTGAGACTCTCTCTCAAAAAAAAAAAAAAAAAAAATGTTGAAAGTGGGCCGGGCGCGGTGGCTCAAGCCTGTAATCCCAGCACTTTGGGAGGCCGAGGCGGGTGGACCATGAGGTCAGGAGATCGAGACCATCCTGGCTAACACAGTGAAACCCTGTCTCTACTGAAAATACAAAAATTTAGCCGGATGTGGTGGCGGGCACCTGTAGTCCCAGTTACTCAGGAGGCTGAGGCAGGAGAATGGCGTGAACCCGGGAGGTGGAGCTTTCAGTGAGCTGAGATCGTGCCACTGCACTCCCGCCTGGGCGACATAGTGAGACTCTGTCTCAAAAAAAAAAAGGAGAGACAGAAAAAGCTTCCTCATAATGAGAAAGCAGGTCATCCAAGAGAGGGTCTCCAAACAGAAAAAAGATTGGCTAGCACATATGTTCCAAGTTTTATAGTCCAGTTTGAGGAGGTGGTGTATGATTCACATAGGGCTCATAGATTGGTTTAATCAGGTATGACGTCTACACAGAGCTCAGGGAAGGCTGGTGACCCCACCCTGATCTTATTGTGCAAATGGACATTCCAGTTGATCGGTGCCACCTTGTCTGCTTCTTTCTGTACACCTGGCTGACAAAGAGAAGGGAAGATGGAGCCTCCATCTTGAACATGATTGGCACAACTGCCAGTGTCTATGTCTGCAGCTCTTCCTTAGAAAGGAAAATAATTAGGGGCTGCTTTTCATGAAAAAGAAAAGCCTTACCGAGGACTCCCATACCCCTACTATCTGCCTAAGTAATTTCTTAACTCCTATATCATTATGAAGTCACATACACTACAACGAAAATAAGTTGAAGACAAATAAGAAAAATACGGCAAAGGGAGAAGGGCAGGAAAGATAGAACAAGAATCTCTCACACAAAAGGCGTGATATATCTTGTTAGAGGTGAAATATTTCGTGCAATTCTGTCTATCTGGATACATTAAAATGGTACCGAGGAGAATTCCAGGAATATAGTAAGTAGGTAACAGGATCAAACAAGTAAATCCTGGATTAAGCATTTTTTCAAAATCTTTTCTAAATGCACTGATGAGCTTCTGAAAAATTACAGAATTCCCAGGATTCCTGAAGGCAGGAAACCAGAAGGGTCAGCTGACCTCAGCTGCCTTTGAAAACATTTGATAAACCAGACGAACTGGATCTTCAGGGTTTTGTAGACTTAGGGCTTTTGTGGGCACAAGTAATAGGGTCAGGGAGCAGGCCAATAACAATTCCCTCTCTAATAAAGCTGAGACCTCAAAGGGCTTCTTTGCTTTTGTCTAAAAGTGAACAGAAACTTATCTCTAGCCTCCAAACAAAACTTCAAGGAAACATAAATTATGTGGAATTCTGATGCTGAGTGGATTAGGGTAGGGAACATCACATCTAAGGATCTGGAACCACAACCCATCCCTCACAAGCTGCTCTCTGTATAGTCTAGAAAACTGCAGACCAGTAATTTAGAATGATCTCAGCTGGTACTGCTGCCCGGCACCTGGGAGAAGTAAATATAATCCTTGCTGGAGAAATCTATTTTTATCCAAAGGCTCAAAAATACTGATACAAATAAATTCCAAGAAAAATGAGTAGCTCAAAGCAAAAAATAACTGAATACATTGGAAACATATAACCATGAACAAGGAACAGCAAAAACAGACCTGAAGTACTGTGGATATACAGCATGTAAAATAACTACATTCACTATTTATAAAGATACATCTAAACTGACTGCAGGGAATAAGAAACTCTAAATAATAACTAAATAAAGTTGAAAAAGTACCCCCGGCAGTGTGGTGCAAGGTGGGTGCGGCAGAACCATGGGGCTCGAGTGCAGCCCCAGCGGGAACACAGACCATTTTAGTTTTGATTGCTGTTACTACTACTAATAACTGAGCCAAAGTAGTGATGCTACTTGAGGGAAATTTCTGCAACCCACAGTCAACGATTATATGCTTGTGAGCCATGCCTTTAGTGAAGAGGAACACTGAGCCCCAGCACTTGTGCCAGGGAGCTCTGCCTTAGGGGATTACCAGTGAACTTAAATGTGTAACCAATAGTACTATTGCCACTATCATATGCCAGGTGAGCAATCTGAGATCTACTTATTTCTCCTTGGGCAGTCAGAAAGTGGAGGAGAGGATGCCCTGGCTATGAACTATGCAAGGCTTAGAAGGGCCAAAAGACTGCACCAGTTACATCAATGACCCCCTTAAGAACCATTTTCTGCAAAAACTTCATCAGCACAGCCAAGTAGAGCATGTGGTCATTTCTCCCTGAGTTTTTGTATCTGCAATTTACCAAAGCTGCCAATGCTTTCTTGTTCATTAATGTATTGCAGCAAATTCCAGATGTGTCTCCAACAGGAAAATATACAACTCTCTTGCCTCTGATTTCAGGGATCAAAGAGGTTATAGAAGACTGTAAATGACATATGGCAGACAAAATAGTTAATACAAAGAACTGGGAGTTCCTTCCTACGGACATAGTCCTGATGTCTTCCAGTGAACCTCAGTCGACTATTATATAGCAACACCTAATCTGGATGGAGAGACAGATCTAAAGCTACAGCAGGCTTTACCAGAAACAGGCTGAATGCAATCAGAAAACCAACTGTTCAGCCTATCTGGAAAAACAGACCTAATAGTCATTTCAATAGCTTTGCTGGAACCTTGAGCCTAAGTGATAAAACCTCTGTTCCAATTGGGCCTGACCAGGTCTTGTTAAGAGGTACACAGCTGAGAAATACTCAGTGGATTATTGGCATAGTTGTTTACACTGGATTTGAGACAAAATTCATGCAGAATTCTGTCAAATCACCTCTTAAGAGATCAAAGGTTGAGAAAGTGACCAATGTGCCAGTCTCCCTTTTGCTCCTGCTGCTCTTGGTCATGTCCTTGATTCCAGCTCCCAAGTCATTGTTTGACATACTGGTGTTCATCATCTTGTACCAGAACCTCATCCCCATTAGTCTGCTGGTTGCTGTGGGAAAATTGTGAAATACATTCAGGCCCAGTTTATACACTGGGATGAAGATATGCATTATAAAGTAAATAATGTCTACACCATGGCCAGAACATTCAATCTCAGTGAAGAACCTGGGCAGGTAAAACATCAATTTTCTAATAAAACAGGAATATTAGGACATTTAAGAAGTGTACCATTGCAGGTATAATTTATGGTCAGACATCTTCTTCCATCCCAGAGTCCTGTGAATTTTATGACTCCAAATTATTGGAGAACTTTGAGAATGGCCATCCCACAAAAGACTGTATCTGTGTACCACACTGTTATTCCAGAGACAGATGGAAATATAATCTACCAGGCTTCCTCCCCAGCCAAAGCAGCTTTAGTGAAAGGAGCAAAAGAACATGGCTTGTTCTTTGTGTAAGAACACCATACTGTCACCATAGAAGCTACCGGAGAAAAATACTTTTGAAATTCTTAATGTCCTGGAGTTTTCTAGTAATAGAAAAAGGATGTCTATAATTGTCTGGACCCCTATGGGATGGCTCTGGTCTGGCTCTACTGCAAAGGGGCTGATACAGTGATTTATGAGAGACTTTCAGAAGATTCTCTATTTGTTCAGGATACATTAACCCATCTGGAATATTTTGCCACAGAAGGTCTGAGAATTCTGTCTGTTGTGTATAGAGATTTAACTGAGAAAGAATATAATTGGTGATTTCGGAAGTACAAAAAAGCAAGTACAACTGTACAAGATAGAATTCAAAGAGTAGAAAAATGTTACGATATTATTGGCCAGGCACAGTGGTTCACACCTGTAATCTCAGCACTTTGGGAGGCTGAGGTGGGTGGATCACCTGAGGCCAGGAGTTTGAGACCAGCCTGGCCAACATGGTGAAACACCACCTCTACTAAAAATACAAAAGAGAAATTAGTTGGGTGTGGTGGCGGGCGCCTATAATCTCAGCTACTCGGGAGGCTGAGGCAGCAGAATCACTTAAACTCAGGAGGCAGAGGTTTCAGTGAGCCAAGATCATGCCACTGCACTTCAGCCTGGGCAACAAGAGCAAAACTTGGTCTCAAAAAAAAAAAAAAAAAAAAAAAAACAAAAAAAAGAACATTATATTATTGAAAATGTAACATAGGCCATATTTACTCTACACGCCAAGATAAATATGTAAAGGAAATCTAGTTATCAGTGTTTTCATATCTTGAAGTAATTTTTATTTTTATTTTTTATTTATTTTTTGAGATAGAGTCTGACTCTGTGCCCAGGCTGGAGTGCAGCGGCGTGATCTCGGCTCACCGCAAGCTCCGCCTCCCAGATTCATGCCGTTTTCCCACCTGAGCCTCCCAAGTAGCTGAGACGACAGGCACCTGCCACCACGCCTGGCTAATTTTGTTTTTTTTTTTTTTTTGTATTTTTAGTAGAGATGGGGTTTCACTGTGTTAGCCAGGATGGTCTCGATCTCCTGACCTCGTGATCTGCCCGCCTTGACCTCCCAAAGTGCTAGGATTATAGGCGTGAGCCACCATGCCCCGCCAGTAATTATTAAAACAATGAAATTTTGTTTTTTCTTCAGAAAAAAAAAAAGAAAAAGTAAAAGTATCCCCAAAATGTATAAATATGAAAAAATATTAGTTACTGAAAAAAACTTTGTCAACAAACAAGGTCACAAGTTAAGGACAGCTAATGGAAGAATTAGTAAATGGAAAAAGACATCTGCAGAAAATATCCAGAAAGCAGCAATAAGAAACAAAATGATAAAAAATATGAAGATTAAGAGACAGAAGGGAGAATGAGAAGATCAACATACAATTGGAGTCTCAGGAGAAGGGGAGTGCAGGAAGAGAGAGGCAGAGACACAGACAGAGAGAGAGAGAGAGAGAAGAAAATAAGACAGAGTCAATGTTTCAAGAGATTTATCATTGATAAGTTTCCAAAACTGATGAAATACACCATCCCAGATTAAAAAAAAAAATGTAGCAAATCCAAAATAGGATAAAGACACAAAAAATCCTCACCTAGACACATTATAATGAAGTTTCAAAACATTTAAAGTCAAAGGGAAGGCCTTAAAATCAGCCAGAAAATGACAGGCTATCTTCACAGGAACAACGATTAGACTTCTAGCTGACTTCTTATCAGTAACAACTGAGGAAGAAGACAGAGGAATGATAATTTCAGTGTAATGAGAGAAAAGAATTGTCAACCTACTATTCTATATCCATTGACAATATTGTTCATGGAGGGGAGCAAAATAAATATATTTATTTTCAAAGAAACAAAAACAGAGATTTGACCTGGAGAACCTTATTTAAAGCAATTGTAAAGAGTGAAATTCAGGCAGAAGGAAACTAGTATCAGATAGAGTCCAGATTAAAAGTCCACTTGACAGGGAATTTTAGTAAGAATTCAATCACTTACTAGTTAGTTGGATGGCATCATATTTAAAGTCTCTTCAACAATAAAGAGACTTTTTTGTACATAGTTTTAATCTTTGAAAGTCAGACGCTAGATCCATTATATCATTACTTAGAGTTTCCATCTCACCTGAGTTGCTGTCTTACTAGGAAACATTTGATATTTCTTCAGTCACACCTGAAAATGGAAATAACATTTAGATTGTGCTTCATGACTTTTAAGGTGCTTTCATAAACGTCATCTTGTTCAAATTCACAACTGTGGTACTATTATTTTCATTTTATAGACTGAAGAACTCATAGAGTATGATTTCTCCAAGATTGTATAGTTAATATAACTCAAAAAGGTTTTTTGCACCTAAAGATTGGATTTTTTTAGGTCGGGCACAGTGACTCACGCCTGTAATCCCAGCACTTTGGGAGGCTGAGGAGGGCAGATCACTTGAGGTCAGGAGTTCAAGACCAGCCTGGCCAATATGGTGAAACTCCTTCTCTACTAAAAATACAAACATTAGCCAGGAATAGTGGTGCACACCTTTAACCCCAGCTACTCGGGAGGCTAAGGCAGGAGAATCGCTTGAACCCAGGAGGCAAAGGTTGCAGTGAGCCGAGATCACTGCACTCCAGCCTCAGCAACAGAGTAAGACTCTATCTCAAAAAAAAAAAAAGATTGCATTTTAGATTGTGTCCTGCCTTTAAAAGTCCCCTAAATATCTTTAGGATTAAAATACATCTATTAATCAAAATTTTAAATGAGAGCCACATATACAAACAAGTGAAAGTGAAGGGAAGTGTTCTGGTTGAAGAGACAGCATAGTCAAAGCTCCACTTATACAGCCTCCCACTATCTGCCTGAACTCTTCTGTGGACTAGTTTGAAGCTCACTGATTGACACTATCATCCTACTTTCACCTTATAGTCTCAGACTGATTCACATTACTTAGTCTCCTAACTCAAATCACTTTCTCTCCACCCCAAGCTGCCTACCAGTATTCACTTACAGATATTCAAGACTTCAGAGGATCTTTGAACTCCCCCAAATTGAATAGTATCTGTACGTACATGTATGTAATTTTAATGGAAGAGGGACTATTACAAGGACTGTTTATAGGCAGAGAAACTGTTTCATTGGGTTCTGAAAGTAGTCCATGATCCAAAAAAGGGGTGAGCCTCTGGTTGTGGCTTATAAGATCATGGCTTTAATTCACACCTCAAATCTTACATTCAGGGCCAGTTTTCCTGGTTTTTGTTTAGCTTTGCTTCTTGACTGTTATTCAAACTCTTATTCTGTAAATACTTGACTCAGTCTAGTTCAGTTTCTGGAACTTTATATCTAAATGCAGATGGCGACCCTGTCATATTCTAGCCTTGGGAACTAGACGCAAATATTGCCTATACTGTCTTTGTTTTGTGTAATGAATTTTACATTATTCTACAGTTCAAAATTTAAGTATATACTCTTGTAAATAATTTCTACCTTTAATTTAAACCTATACTTTAAACCTTCAGAGCTCTGTTGCCTGTATCTTCCAGGGTATATGGTACATGGGGGCTTTCAACTATATTTGTAGCTGGCCTACGAATAAATGAATACCATTGGCTTACACTTATCTTTTTTGTATGTCTTAAATGTTGCATGTAAAATGTCAATAAAAGACATACAAAACTTAAGCAATACCCTCCAGGATCCTAGCCAATGCCTGATTCATAATGAGTGATCAATAGTTATCTGTTAAATAAATGTTTATTCATACTAGGTTTAGTTGTTTTATCAGGTTATCATTATACTTAAGATGACACAATATATTTTAGCTGACTATATACAATGAGTTGTTATAGTGGGGTTTACATACCTAGTGTGATTATAATTAAATTGATTACTTGTAATTAGACTTGTTTAAGACAAAGTCTCACTTTGTCACCCAGGCTGGAGTGCAGTAGTGCCATATCGGCTCACTGCAATCTCTGCCTCCTGGGTTCCAGTGATCCTCCTACTTCAGCCTCCTAAGGAGCTGGGACTACATGCCCAGCTAATTGTGTGTGTGTGTGTATTTTTGGTAGAGATAGAGTTTCACCATGTTGGCCAGGCTGGTCTCAAACTCCTAACCTCAAGTGATCCTCCTACCTCAGCCTCCCAAGTGCTGGGATTACAGGCATGAGCCACTGTGCCTGGCCTTAGACTCTTTACAGTCATATTTCATATGATTTTCCCATCAGCAGGTGAAAGAGAAAAAGACTGCTTCTACTCTGAATCCCAGAGAATAAAAGGAAAGATTATAAAACTAAGACATCATTTTGTAAAGGTTTTCATGTTATTTCATCTGTTAAGAATGTTTAGATGTTTTATTTTGGCTACAAAATTTAAATTTCTCTTACACTAATTTCATATGACAATATTACCTTTTGGGTTGGTATTTGGTTCCATCTACTACTAGTTTGTTTGTATTTCAAACTAAGACATACTTATTCAGACTTTTTAAATTCTAGTGTGCTCTAAATTCAATTACTTTTCAATGTCTATGAATTTTCATCCAATTATTTCACTAATGTGGTAAACTTAAACATTGATATCTGAAGCAGTAGCCATTAAATTTGGTCCATTAGTTTACTTACAGCCCAGCACTAATGTTTATTAGTCAAATGAAATCTTAACTTGGGAAACCCTCTTCTCACACTTAGCCAGAGGCTATAATTCTCCACTAGTATTTTCACAAATGGGTTCAACTGAAGACAAGTACTGTGGGAAAATGTAGACGGGCAAAGCAAATCTATCAGGGCAACTGGAAAACTAAGTCAAGTTCATATGCTACAGATAAGGGCAGAGAAGTGTCATCTCATTTTCAAAAAAGAAAAAAAAATGCAGGTGGCCTTTGATGAACAGAATATTTTTCTTCAACCTATTTTAACCTCTATATACTTATTTAAAATTTCCTCATTAAAGCTATTAAGGTAAGCTTCAGAATATTTCCTGCTATAACTACTTAGTAAGACTAAGTTAGTATATAAAAATACAATTGATTTTTGTAGATTGTACATCACTAAATTTCAGTACATCTTGGCCTCCAGACTAGCACACGGTGAAAGATAGGAACATGGCAGATGATCTTTATTTATACTTACTGTATGGGGGTAGAGCAGGAATGGATAACAACACTGCATGATTACTTTTAAAAAATCAATTTCTAAAATAATAACCATTTAGTAATTTTATGCTACAGTTTTTTTTTTTGTTTTTTTTTTTTTCTAACACCCCTCACCATTACGGAATACATTTACAAGCTGGGAATGATACTACCAGGCTCACTTTCAGGAGTTGTGTATGTCTTAGTCTAAGAAAACCAATACAAAATTAGCCAGGTGTGGTGGGGCACACCTGTAATTCCAGCTACTGGGGAGGCTAAGGCAGGAGAATCACTTGAACCTGGGAGGCGGAGGTCGCAGTGAGCCAAGATCACACCACTGCACTCCAGCCTGGGTAACAAAGGTGAAACTCCATCTCGGAAAGGAAAGGAAAAAGGAAAGGAAAAAGGGAAGGAAAAGGGAAGGAAAAGGGAAGGAAAAGGGAAGGAAAAGGGAAGGAAAAAGGGAAGGGAAGGGAAGGGAAGGAAAGGAAAGGAAAACCAGTCGCGGCCAGGCCAGTGGTTCACAACTTACATAATCCCAGCACTTTGGGAGGCCAGGGCAGAAGGAGCACTTGGGTCCAAGAGTTTGAGACCAGACTGGGCATTATGGCAAAACTCCAGCTCTCCAAAAAACACAAGTATTAGCTAGGTGTGGTGGTACATGTCTGTAGTCCTAGTTCCTAGGGGGTGAACTGAGATGGGAGGATTGCTTGAGCCTAGGAGGTCAAGGCTGCAGTGAGCTGAGATCATGCCACTGCACTGCAGGCTGGGCGACAGAGCAAGACTCTGTCTCAAAAAATAAATACATAAAAAATAAATAAAAAAGTATAAGAAAAAACAGTCTGACGTGCTATAAGTTGCATTTAACTGCAAACATATAACTTGAAAAAACATAGCTAAAGGTTTTTCATCTTTAATAAAGTCATTTTCTTCTTAAAATGGATCTAGGGTAGGTTTTGTTTTGTTTTGTTTTTGTTTTTTTGAGGCAGACTTCCACTCTTGTTGCCCAGACTGGAGTGCAATGATGCGATCTCGGCTCACTGCAACCTCCACCTCCCGGGTTCAAAGGATCCTCCTGCCTCAGCTTCCTGAGTAGCTGGGATTACTGGAACAGCGCCACCACGCTCAGCTAATTTTTGTATTTTTGGTAGAGATGAGGTTTCACCATGTTGGCCAGGCTGTTCTCAAACTCCTGACCTCAAGTGATCCACCAGCCTCAGCCTCCCAAAGTGCTGGGAAAACAGGCATGAGCCACCATGCCCGGCTGTAATTCTTTTTAAAAAACAGCTAGAAAATACAATCTTGCCTTCATCTTAAGTATATGAAATACTGTTAGAATATGTTGAATTATTTCTACTTAGATAACTTCATAACTAAATTATTGCCACAATATGAATAGCCTCTAGCCATAAAATTAAAAGCGTAAGAACACGACATTTATAAAGAATACTTAGAAAGCAGAAAATTTTCAGCTTACAAAATAGTTGTTTTCTACAGAGTTGTGCAAACTGACATATTGGTACGCTGCTACAAAATAATTTTATTATAGTCACAGGCTAACCTCAAAAAATTTCATTAGAAATATGTTGTTTTCCTTCCTTCCTTTATTCTCACCTTCCTTGTTACTTTGTTATTGAAAATGGTATAACATGATTATTATTCTTGTCAAATAAGATTAAAGTCATTTATTTTTTACCCACACAAAATCAGAAGAGTTCCTGAAGTAAATGAAGAACAGCTGGAAAAGACGGTAAACTAGATTTTAAAAGATGTTCAGAACTTCACACACACAAAAAAGCCCAGGCCCAGATGGCTTCGTTGGTGAACGCTATCAAACATTTAAAGAAGAATATGAATTCTTAAGAAACTCTTCTAAAAATAGAAGAGGAAGGAATACTTCCCAATTTAGCCTGAGGCCAGTATCACTTTAACATCAAAACCAAAAACATTACACAAAACAGAAAATACAAACCAATATTTCCTATGAATATGAATGCAAAAACCTCAAAAAATAGCAGACTAAATCTAGCTACATAAAAAAATGATTACACTCCATGACCAAATGTTATGTTATCTCAGGAAAACAAGGTTAGTTTAACATCCAAAATTCAATTAAAGTAATAAACCATATCTGTAGAACAAAGGATGAAAACCACATCATCAATCATCATCTCAAAAGATGCAGGAAAAAACATGGGCAAAATCTAACATTCTGTCATGACAGAAACCCTTAACAAACTAGAAACAGGAAAAAAACGAAGAGCTGGGCATGGTGGCTCACACCTGTAATCCCAGCACTTTGGGAGGCCAAGGTAGGAGGATCCGTTGAGCCTAAGAGTTCAAGACCAGTCTGGGCAATATAGTGAGACCCTGCCTCTACAAAAATATTAAAAAGTTAGCTGAGTATGGTGGTGTGGGCCTGTACTCCGAGCCACTCAGGAGGCTAAGGTGCAAGTGTTGCTTGAGCCTGGGAGGCAGAGGTTGCGGTGAACCGAGATTATGCCATTGCACTCCAGCCTGGGTAACAGAGATGTCATCATCTCAAAAAAAAAACAACCAAAACCAAAATAAACTAGTAACAGAAACAAACCTCCTCAATCTGATATAAAACATGTACAAAAACCCCCACATTCATCATACTTAACGGTGAAAGGCTAAATATTTCACCCTGAAGATCAGAAAAAAGACGACAAGAATGTACACTCTCACCATTTCTATTCAACATTACACCGGGGGCGATTAGGCAAGAAAAAAAATCCTAAAAAAAATTCTAAAATACAAATTGGAAAGAAGAAGTAAAACATGCCTATTTGCAGATAACAGGATCTTATACATAGAAAATTCATAGGAACGTAATTAAAAACTATTAAAAATAATAAACTGGGCCAGGTGTGGTGGCTCACGCCTGTAATCCCAGCACTTTGGGAGGCCGAGGCAGGTGGATCACCTGAGGTCAGGAGTTTGAGACCAGCCTGGCCAATATGGTGAAATCCCATCTCTACTAAAAATATAAAAATTAGCTGGGCGTGGTAGCTTGCACCTGTAATCCCAGATGCTTAGGAGGCTGAGGCAGAATTGTTTGAACTCGGATGACAGAGGTTGCAGTGAGCTGAGGTTGTGCCACTGCACTCCAGCCTGGGCGACAGAGGAAGACTCCATCTCAAAAAAATACATAAATAAATAAAATAAGTAAATAAATAAAAAAATCTATCTCAAGATATGAGATCAATATATAAAAATCAATTGTATTGCTATACATTAGCAATTAACAATCTAAAAATTAAGAACATTCTACTTACAATATCATCAAAAAGAATAAAATTCTTAGGAAAAAATTTAATAAAAGAAGTACAAGACTTGGCCAGGTATGGTGGCTCACGCCTGTAATCTCAGCACTGTGGGAGGCCGAGGTGGGCGGATCACCCGAGGTCAAGAGATCCAGCCCATCCTGGCCAACATGGTGAAACCCCATCTCTACTAAAAATACAAAAATTAAATCCCAGCACTTTGGGAGGCTGAGACGGGCGGATTACGAGGTCAGGAGATCGAGACCATCCTGGCTAACATGGTGAAACCCCGTCTCTACTGAAAAAAAAAAAAATACAAAAAAAACTAGCCAGGCGAGGTGGCAGGCGTCTGTGGTCCCAGCTATTTGGGAGGCTGAGGCAGGAGAATGGCGTAAACCCGGGAGGCGGAGCTGAGATCCGGCCACTGCACTCCAGCTTGGGCGACAGAGCGAGACTCCGTTTCAAAAAAAAAAAAAAATACAAAAATTAGCTGGGTATGGTGGCACGTACCTGTAGTCCTAGCTACTTGGGAGGCTGAGGCAAGACAATCTTTCAAACCTGGCAGGCAGAGGTTGCAGTGAGTCAAGATCACTCCAGCCTGGTGACAGACTAACACTCCATCTCAAAAAAAAAAAAAAAAAAGAAGAAGTACAAGAATTATAGTCTGGGCTGGGCACAGCGGCTCACGCCTGTAATGCTGACATTTTGGGAGGCCGGGGTGGGTGGATCGATTTGAGTACAGGAGCTAGAGACCAGCCTGGGCAACATGGCAAAACCCTGTCTTTACAAAAAACCACCCAGGCATCATGATGCACACCTATGGTCCCAGCTACTCAGGAAGCTGAAGCGGGAGGATCACTTGAGCCTGGGAGGCAGTGGTTGCAGTGAACCAAGATTGCACCACTGCACTCCAGCCTGGATGACAGAGCAAGACCATCTCAAAAAAAAAGACTGTACTCTGAAGACTACAAACTATGTTGAAAAGGCCAGGTGTGGTGGCTCACACCTGTAATCCCCGCACTCTGGGAGGCCAACATGGACAGATTATTTGAGGTCAGGAGTTTGAGACCAGCGTGGCCAACATGGTGAAACCCCGTCTCTACTAAATATTAGCCAGGCATGGTGGCGCACCCCTGTACTCCCAGCTACTCAAGAAGCTGAGGCGGGAGAATCACTTGAACCCTGGAGGTGGAGGTTGCAGTGAGCCTAGATTGCACCACTACACTCCAGCCTGGGCGACATGGTGATCCTCTGTCTAAAAAAAAAAAAAAAAAAAAAAAACAAGAAATTAAAGAAGCCAGGCACGGAGGCCCACACTTGTAATCCCAGCTACTCAGTAGGCTAAGGAAGAAGGATCACATGAGGCCAGGATTTCTAGACCAGCCTAGGTAATATGGCGAGATCCCATCACTAAAACAATTTTAAAAATCAGCCAGAGACTACAGCCAGTGTGGTGATACATGCCTGTTGTCCCAGTTCCTCAGGATGCTGAGGCAAGAGGACTGCTTGAGCCCAGAAGTTTGAGACCAGCCTGGGCAACATGGTGAAATCCCATCTCTACCAAAAAAATATAAAAATTATCTGGGCACGGTGGCATGTGCCTGTGGTCTCAGCTATTCGGGAGGCAGAGGTAGAAGGATCACCTGAGCCCAGGGAGGTTGAGGCTGCAATGAGCCGTGATCACACCACTGCACTCCAGCCAGAGTGAGACCCTGTCTTTTTTTTTTTAAAAAAGGAAAAATAAAATTTTAAAAAAGTAAAAGATAAAATATTCAGGCCAGGTGTGGTGGCACGCACCTGTAATCCCAGCTACTTGGGAGGCTGAGACAGGAGAATCACCTGAACCCGGGAAGCAAAGGTTGCAGTGAGCCAAGATTGTGCCACTGCACTCCAGCCTGGGCAACAGAGTGAGACTCTGTCTCAAAAAGAAAAAAAAAAGAAAGAAAAAAAAAGAAAAAAAGAAAGAGGTTATCATAGGATTAGGTGAGATTTTATATGTAACAAATATCTTTCCCATCACAGGCATATGGGAAATATGAATCATTTCTTAGTTATTTTTATTTCACTATGTTGTGAGCATTTTACAAGCTCTTTATTTTCTGAATAATTAGGCTTACTATATTAACTAAAAAAAATTTTTGTTGACAGAGTTTCGCACCTGTAGCCCAGGCTGGAGTACAATAGTGCAATCTTGGCTCATTGAAACCTCCGCCTACCAGGTTCAAGTGGTTCTCCTGCCTCAGCCTCCCAAGTAGCTAGGATTACAGGTGTGTGCCACCACGCCCGACTAATAAGAGGTGTACTATCATCATCCCCATTTAATAAAGAAATAAAGGCTGACAAACTTGCCTAGCTTGCATAATTAATAAATACATTGAACTAAAGGCTTAAACCCAAATTTCTCTGATTGCAAATGTTATATTCTGTACCATTATACTATACAGCTACGTTAGGTTGGATTCAGAAAATGTGGTATATATACAATATGGAATACTAGGCAGCCATAAAAAGAATGAGATTATGTCCTTTGCAGCAACATGGATGGAGCTGGAGGCCATAATCCTAAACAAATTAGTGCAGGAAGAGAAAACCAAATACTGCATGTTCTCACTTATAAATGGGAGCTAAACATTGGGCACACAGATATAAATATGGAAACAAGAGACACTGTGGACTACTAGAGGGTGGAGGGATGAGGATGGGTAATGAGTACAATGCTCACTACCTGGGTGATGGAATCCATACTCCTAACCTCAGCTTCACACAATATTCCCATGTACTCAATCTGCACATGTACTCCCTGTAAGTAAACTATAAGTTGAAATAAAAATAAAACAAAATTGTACATTTAAATTGTAAATTATCATCCCACAATTTTAATAAAGGTGTGTATATATGTTTTAGAAAGACAGGAATATGCAAAATGTTAATAGTGGTAAATTTTAGGGGTTGGTTTCTTTGTGATTATGTGTAGTAAATAAGCTACTTTTGTAATAGAAAAAATAAATAAATGCACTCCAAATATTTTCTTCAATAAAGAAATTAGGCTAAAAAAGAAAATATACAAATAAATGCGTTTAAAGTTTTCTCAATATTTAAGCTCCACTTTAGAATAATAAATCCACTTATATAATGAGTATAAACTTTGATTAACAAACATAAACTCGTGGTGGTGCACACCTACAATCTCAGCTACTCAGGAGGCTGAGGCAGGAGAATCTCTTGAACCTGGGAGGTTGCAGTGAGCTGAGATTGTGCCACTGCACTCCAGCCTGGGTGACAGAGCAAGACTCTGTCTCAAAACAAAACAACAACAGAAAAAAACTTACTCTGTAACAGAAACACCCTGTGTGCAAATTCAGTCTTAGCTAATAAGACTTAACAATAATTGTTAACTCTCATATTCTAAAAAAGTTTATTTGGTTGAGTTTTTTATTTGATGACTTCATTACATTCTCATCAGCTATAAATTGGAATAATTCCAATTTGAACTATAGTGTGATGTGTTGAATTTTTCCATTTCTGTCACGTATGCTGTTTTTACTTTGAGATAATAGTGCTTTAAAGTTTATTATTGCCAGTAATAACAATATCAACTGCTAAGTCCTCAAAGTTTACATCTACCTTAACCTTAAATAAACTGACCTCATTATATTTATCCTTAGCCAAAGTATTTAAAAAATGTATGGAGATCGAGCGGCATATATTTTAAGAATATAGATTATAAAAACACAATTTTCCTGAAAGTTAAATTCCTCAAAGGAACTAATTTCCAAATCTTCTAACACCTTCTCATTACTTCAATGTGAGTGCTTCAAATATAGAAAAAAACTTTTTATTTCCCCTTGACAAGATCACACTGCTGTGTGCATATAAACTATGATTAACAAGGTAAATTGGTTCAATATTCTAACATTAACTCCAATTCTATCAAAATGTTCATCCTCTAATATTACAAATCTAGTTTAATCACTAAGATTTGGTCAATTCCCCTCCTGATTAAAAAAAAAAAAACTTGCAGTTCATTTCCAATGCTAAGAAATAACACAATATATTGACAACATTGCTCCACAGATACCTCCTGCTAAGAAAAATGTACAGCTAAATATAATTTTTTGTTATCATATAATAAACACTAAAAAAATCAGGCTTAGATTTTATGCTGTGCAATAATTCTCTTAATAATTGTTTAAACCAAAATTAGGACAACTAAGGTGCTCAAATGTCACTTTCCCAGGTAAAGCCCACCATATTGACCCCTACCTTGTTTAACACTGCAACCAGTTCCCCTCCAATCCCCTCCCCTACACACATAATCTTACCCTGGGCAAAGCACTCTTTTCTCCTCCTTCTCCTGCTTTTTCTCCTTATCACCTTCTAACATCCATATGATTTACTTGTCTTCTTCCACTTGTGAAGTTGTCTGCCTACTAGTACATAGGACAGCGCCTGTGATATAGCAGGTGCTGTTGAATGAATAATTTTACCCAATAGGTGGGCAGTGGAAGCTATTGTTTTTTATGTATTTATTTATTTACTTTTTGAGATGGAGTTTCATTCTCATCACCCAGGCCGGAGTACAGTGGTGCAATCTCAGCTCACTGCAACCTCCATCTCCCGGGTTCAAGTGATTCTCCTGCCTCAGCCTCCCAAGTATCTGGGATTACAGGTACCTGTCACCATGCCCGGCTAATTTTTGTACGTTTAGTAGAGACGGGGTTTCACCATGTTGACCAGGCTCGTCTTGAACTCCTGACCTTAGGTGATCCACCCGCCCCAGCCTCCCAAAGCGCTGGGATTACACGCATGAGCCACTGCGCCTGGCCGAAGCTACTGCTTTTATCTGAGTATTTGGTGACTTACACAAGCAGTCCCCAACATTTTTTGGGGTGGTTTCGGGGATGAAACTGTTCCACCTCAGATGATCAGGCATTAGGTAGATTCTCATAAGGAGTGCAGCAACCTAGATCCCTCACATCCACACTTCACAATAGAGTTCGTGCTCCTATGAGAATCTAACGCCACTGCTGATCTGAGAGGAGGCAGAGCTCAGGCAGTAATGCTCACCTGCCCACCGCTCACCTCCTGCTGTGCAGCCCAGTTCCTAACAGGTCAGGTCGAAGTTCCAGGGGTTAGGGATCCCTGACTTATACAAATGGGTGGAAATGTAATGGTTAGTTTTGTAATTAGAGTAAATCCTCATTTTTCACCCAGATTAAAGCAAAAAAAAAAAAACTTTTTTCAGGAGCTTTGAGACCTACTAATGCCTCCAAGGTTTAAGACAGACTTATACAGTGGCTCTGACCCTGAAAAGAAAAAAACAAAACAGAACCCAAAGAAAATTCATAGTTCTGAGATTCTGAAGAGAAAAGGGGCAGGGTGGTAATTTTTTGCTATTGGAGGAGGTCTCAAAAGACTCTTCTTGCATGGTTATTGCAATGTTTTTCATCACACTTACCATGCATATTTTACATACATTATAAAACTATATTACATGCTCATGATAAATTACAAAGGTTCACAGATTCCAGCATTACCATTATTACTTTGACTCATCATGCTCCTGTTACACTAAGTAAATGAAACACAAAAAAGGAAAATAATTTCTGTGGATGTACAATAAATTCTAGTAATTTTAAATTACAGATAATGCCTTTTGATGGGCTGGTCACACCAAAAGAACTCTAGGTTACAAAGTAGTTATGCCAATAATCAACAGTTTTTACAATAATAAAAACTGAAAAACTATATAGATATATGTTTTATTTTGTTTTTTTGCGACAGAGTCTTTCTCTGTCACCAGGCTGGAGTGCAGTGGGGTGATCTCAGCTCACTGCAACCTCCGCCTCCCAGGTTCAAGCAATTCCCCTGCCTCAGCCTCCCAAGTAGCTGGGACTACAGGCACATGTCACCACGCCTGGATAATTTTTTGTATTTTAGTAGGGACAGGATTTCACCATGTTGGCCAGGATGGTCTCAATCTCCTGACTTCGTGGTCCACCCGCCTCGGTGTCCCAAAGTGCTGGGATTACAGGCGTGAGCCACTGCACCTGGCCAAAAAAAGTATATTTATTACCAGAAGCTCTTCCTAATTGCACTGGCGAGTTATTATGGAATTTGCATAGATAGAAAAAAGATTTACTTTGTAAGAAAAGTCTTTTCATATACTCCCCACAAAGGTCTAACTCTGACAACTTGAAAAGCAACAAATGACTTTCTGAAAACTATCGGAAAAGAAAAATGTTATATTACATAACTTGTTTAATTTTGCTTCTTTCCTAAGCCTGAGATAGATGACATCTGTGCATAATTTCATATGTGCATCACTCTTACAAACTTAGGACTTAGGACTTTTAAAATACATTATTTTTTACACATCTCAAAACACCAATTTTTTTTTTTTTTTTTTTTTTTTTGAGACGGAGTCTCGCTCTGTCGCCCAGGCTGGAGTGCAGTGGCGTGATCTGGGCTCACTGCAAGCTCCACCTCCGGGGTTCACGCCCTTCCGCTGCCTCAGCCTCCTGAGCAGCTGGGACTACAGGCGCCCAAGGCAAATTTTAAAAAATCATTTTCCTATGCAGCAAATAACTTTAGGCTTAGCATCTGTTTTATCAGAAGTTAATATATTTAAGATGAAAATTCATTTGTATGTTATGCTTGAAAAGGATATTAATACCCTTTCATATGGCAAACTTACTTTTTAGTAAATTCCATTAGTAACAGGCACACTATTAAGATAGCCCGATTTACTACTTTTTGAGTTCTCAACATACTGGACACATGTAAAACAGTCACAGTTGTTTTAAAACAAATTTAGCAACCACATTTCTAAACCTTTTCAAACACTAGAGTAAGAAATAAGTATCATGCTCTCAAAGAATAAAAAATTTCCAAAACTACATGGCCTCAAAAGTACACATTAAGAATTTTGTATATTTAAAACGGGAGATTAACATTTAAGCTAATCATTTATACAGGGACATTAGAAAACAACAAAATGTGTGAATGTTTTGTAGCTTTTTTTTTTTTTTAGAAAGAGTCTCACTCACTCTGCGGCCCAGGCTGTAGTGCTGTGGTACGATCTCAGCTCACTGTAGCCTCCGTGTCTCAGGTTCAAGCAATTCTCCTCCTCACCCATCTGAGTAGCTGGGATTACAGATGCCTGCCACCACGCCCAGCTAATTTTCTGTATTTTTAGTAGAGATCAGGTTTCACCATGTTGGCCAGGCTGCTCTCGAACTCCTGACCTCAGGTGATCCACCCGCCTCAGCCTCCCAAAGTGCTGGGATTACAGGTTTAAGCCACCGCAACTGGCCTGTTTCTTTTTTCTTTTAAGAGATAGCTCACACCCATTTTCTGGCTTTCCTTCAGGCTTGACTTCGATTCAGTTCTCATGCCTCTACCTATTTGTGCTTCATTATGTTGCACATGTCCAAGAATTAAGTGTTGACTTTCAGTGGTGTCAAAGTAAAAAAAAAAAAAACCAACAAAAATACCTATTTACAGTACATTCATGGTTTAAATTGGTACACAAACAGTTTTTCTTAGGCTTTTATCATTAGACAATGTCACCATACTCATTCAACAAAATTATATAACTTCTTGTTTCTTTATGCCTATCTGAAGAACTCAGACTGCTGGGTACTGTGAGTTGGATGAGTCCCCCTGCCCCTCAAGACCAAAATTACAGCAAAGTCTCTGTCAAGGTTTCATATTAAAATGTTGAAAGTGAGGCCGGGCTCGGTGGCTCAAGCCTGTAATCCTAGCACTTTGGGAGGCCGAGACGGGCGGATCACGAGGTTAGGAGATCGAGACCATCCTGGCTAACCCGGTGAAACCCCGTCTCTACTAAAAAATACAAAAAACTAGCCAGGCGAGGTGGCGGGCGCCTGTAGTCCCAGCTACTCGGGAGGCTGAGGCAGGAGAATGGCATGAACCCGGGAGGCGGAGTTTCAGTGGACGGTGAGTCTGGCCCTTGTCCCCCAGCCGGGGGCCAAGGGTAATACCCTTTTCAAAAAAAAAAAAAAAAAAAATGAAAAAAAAAATCA
>NW_016816918.1:150324-158444 GCF_001698545.2 Rhinopithecus bieti
AAAAAAAAAAAAAAAAAAATGTTGAAAGTGGGCCGGGCGCAGTGGCTCAAGCCTGTAATCCCAGCACTTTGGGAGGCCGAGACAGGCGGATCACGAGGTCAGGAGATCGAGACCATCCTGGCTAACACGGTGAAACCCCGTCTCTACTAAAAAATACAAAAAACTAGCAGGGCGAGGTGGCGGGCGCCTGTAGTCCCAGCTACTCGGGAGGCTGAGGCAGGAGAATGGCGGGAACCCGGGAGGCGGAGCTTGCAGTGAGCTGAGATCCGGCCACTGCACTCCAGCCTGGGCGACAGAGCGAGACTCCGTCTCAAAAAAAAAAAAAAAAAAATGTTGAAAGTGGATACAAAATCAAGAGACTAAAACAGTGTATTTTCAATCATGTTTCACACTATTTTTAGTGTATAAGAAGGAAATCAACCTTCATGTAACTGCCATAGGCATATAACTGCCTGAAATTTTCTGGGTAGCCAGCGTGGCAACTGACAAGGATTCAGACTTATTGATTAACTATTAAATACTACAAGCTAATATTACTCACTATAATACTTAGATTTCTGGTAGAGCAAAGAAATGACTAAACGGGAGGTGTCCTGGATGCTAGTCCCTCTACTGACTGTAAGTGGTAAGTTATTTTCTCTTTGGATTTCGCTTTCCTCATTTGTAAAATAAGAGATTTGGCCAGGAATGGTGGCTCACGCCTTTAATCCCAGCACTTTGGGAGGCTGAGGTTGGCGGATCACTTGAGGCCAGGAGTTTTGAGAACAGCCTGCTAACATGGTGAAACACCAGGTCTACTAAAAATACAAAAAAAAAAAAAAAAAAAAAAAAAAAAAAATTATCTGGGTGGTGTATGCCTGTAATCCCAGCTACTCAGGTAGATGAGGCATGAGAATCTCTTGAATCTGGGAGGCGGAGGTTGCAGTGAGTCGAGATCGTGTCACTCCACTCCAACCTGGGCAACAGAGCGAGACTCAGTCTCAAAAAACAAAAAATAAAATGTGAGATTTGAAGGAGATATCCTGTAAATCCCTTTTAGCCCTAACACTCATTTTTTTAGCATGTTAAATACCATCAAATAGAAACCAGTCAGATGTTTACTATTTTTGACAGAATCCAGAATATCCATAAATAGCACCTCATTCACAGTATTCACAGGAGAAAACAAAAAAAGTACTATCTTTATATGCAGTATGGGTCATGGACTGGGACAGCAACTTGTAAAAGGTCACAAAACTGTAGCATCCCGAGAACAATTACACTAATTTTTTACTTTTTTTTCCCTTTTTTAGAGACAGGGTCTTGCTCTGTCGCCCAGGCACGATCACAGCTCACTGCAGCCTCGACCTCCCAGGCTCAAGGGATCCTCCCTCCTCAGCCTCCCAAGTAGCTGGCACTAAAGGCATGTGCTACCATGCCCGGCTAATTTTTTAGTAGAGATGAGGTCTCACTATGTTGCTCAGGCTGGTCTCAAACTCCTGGGCTCAAGTGATCTTTATGCCTCAGCCTCCCAAAGTACTGGGATTGTAGGTGTGAGCCACGGCACCAGGCTGATCCTAGTATCTTGGTTCTGATTGCAGTTTTCTATTCACAATACTATCTTTGTTGCTGTTTGGCAATACTTAGCAATGTATGGAACCTCTCCCACTCCCAGTTAGCCAATTTGCTCTCTAATGGACTCAAACGTACCCTGCTCAGTTTCTTACTGCTTGGTATCCAAAACATTCTCTTTCCCCTTCAGTTCTAGCATTAGAATAATTACCAATGATACCTTCTCGTTTCCTAAGGATACAAATTAGAGTTCCAGGTACAGGATTTGTCTCATTTTCTATATAATTAACTTTCTACATAAATTTTAACCACATAAAGACTGTCACTACTATCTCTACATTAATCAGTATCTGCTCGAGGCCGGTACCTTTAAACAGATCCAATACACCTAAGCATCAAGTGGCTGAAAAAGACACCAGAGGTTCTTTGTACTATTTGCTACAATGGTTTTGGACCTTCCTTCCTCCGTGATTGTTCTCTTATGCTTTCAGGACTCCCAGGCTCCTAGCCCTTGATATCAATGAATGAAATTGGTTCCCAGGTTCTCTAAAGACGTTGGCTTGAACATTTCTTCTGCATTTTTCCATAACTTCCCCAAGCAGAATATCCTGCCCTAGCTGTATTCTCCAAGACGTATGTTCTATCAATAATCTGGCTGGCCAAAACCTCAACAAAGTCCCTTTGCTCCCACCTCCCCCGCACAAGTTTGCAGACTTCTCCCTAAAACTGGCAGACATGTACAAGTGAGAGGTCACACTCTATTCCCTGTACCCAGGAAAGGTGGAGGGTGTAAATTCTAGCTTCCAACTAGTTCCAGCGAATTGCACCTCACATTAGGCATTCTCGTCTCACAGTCTCTCTGCGACTCTACCTATCCCAGAAAAAAACTGAATAAACTGCACAGCTTTCTTATGCATAAGCTGCCATGGATACTCAAGAATCCATGAGTCTCAGACTTCAAAGGGCTAACATCAGCCAGTATACTCTTACGACCTCAAAGTTTGTTAAAATACTGAAATTCTTACCATTTGGCAAATAGTGTCCTGAGCCACTGCCTAATCCTGTAAACAGGCTAAGGACGGGCACCCTAAAGGGCCCATAGGTCCCTTCTCTAGCATAGTAACCAGCCTCTATTCTGACTGGTCAGTAGCCATGTAGTCAACCCCTACTCCCAGCCCCCAAAGTTGTACCTTCTGGACAATGCCTTTGGATTCTTCTAGATACTCCCAAGGACTAGGCTGTGCATTTCTTACCTTTCCCACCCAGACGCAGGGCAACTCAAATGGGTCTGGAAAGTAAGATATAGCACTAGCCAGTCCAGATTACTGAATCCAGTTCTTTCATGACTCCTCTGCCAGTGCTGGCCTGGTACCCGGCAGGAGATACGATACCAGTGGCAGTGGTATTGGCACCTCATCAGGCAAATGCCCGGTGCCTTTTTTTTTTTTTAAATGGAGTCTTGCTCTGTTGCCCAGGCTGGAGTGCAGTGGCATGATCCCAGCTCATTGCAACCTCCACCTCCTGGGTTCAAGCGATTCTCCTGCCTCAGTCTCCTGAGTAGCTGGGATTACAGGTGTCTGCTACCATGCCTGGGTAATTTTTGTATTTTCAGTAGAGATGGGGTTTCTTCATGTTGGTCAGGCTGGTCTTAATTCCTGACTTCAAATGATCCGCCTGCCTCAGCCTCCCAAAGTGCTGGGATTACAGGCGTGAGTCACCCTGCCCTGCCAGTGCCTTTTGATTCCAAGGCTGTGACTACTCACCACTGATTCCCCAGAGTTGCCTTCACGTGGTTGGTTACCTGTGGGAACTGCAGCCTGCCCAGAATTTTGAATGAGGCAGCCAGGAAGGGCAATGTGCTAGCTGGCGGACTGGGCCACCACACCAACTATTACATAGTTTAAATATTACTTCTGAAAAAAGGCATATGCAACCAAGCTACCTATGTTTTTTTACCCCTTCTGACATATCTGATGACTTATCCCTGGTGAAAAAACAATCAAAGACACTTGTTGATTGTGCCAAGAATTGGGTCAGCTAGCTGATAGGCCATCATATTTTAACTGCATTTTAAACTATTTTGTTTAATGTATTTAAGACCACCTCTTTACAATTTCCAGAGAGAAAATACGAAACAAGAAACAGACTTGGTTTCAAATACATAAAGAGTGGTGCTGGAGTTTAAAGCGTTACTAATAACATTGTTACAGAAGAATGACAGCTTACTCCAGGGTACTTCGGTATTCCTGAGGAATAAACATGATTTCTCTTTTTCCTCCCACTGGGATGTTGTCAGGTGGTCACTGCTCCTGTCCTTTGACATGTTTTCCATGCAGAAGATATGGAACATGGAAATCATGCTGACAGTTGGAATAAACCATTCCTAATCCCATGCCAGAACCAAAGGCTAATGGCCACATTCTTCTTTTAAAGAAGGTAAGTGAGAAAACAATCCCTAATCCAAAACCAGTACCTATCTACCACATCCAGCAGGCACTGGTCCCACTTCCTGCTCAGCTCCACCTCTGACATGTTCCCCACCCACAGCTCCAGCTTTCCTCTCACTCTAACTGCATTTAAGAGACATCTTGTAATGATTCTACACGCAAAAGTTCAATATAAGAACTCTTTGAATCTTTCAGCTACTCTAATATGAGTTCTGACCTGATAACACCTTATCACCATTCTTGCTCAAGACTTGACAGGCCAGCCCATATTAGGGTAGGTAGGCTTATATGGGAGTGATGTGAGGTGTTCATATAAATTAAAGTGAACTCCTGCTTTTCAAAGAAAACAAGTCTCCTTTGGTCAAGAAAAAGAGGGGTTTCACTAAATGACACTCTTGGTAACCTTTCATCCCTTTCAAATGGATGTATTCACTTTCAGAGTGAGGTTCAGTTTCCACAATACAGAGAGGGAAAACACGAGTTGAGGAGAACCCCATCTTCCCCTAATAAATGCTAGTGCTTGTTAATGGGGAAAACAAACAAAACCCCAAAGAACTCTGGCTCTAAAAGGACCAGGGTAGTCTCATGTACTAACTGCACAGAAGGGATAAACCAGTCTACTCGTCTTTCTTTACATCAGAGAGGTCTCCTTGCTCCCAAGTTTTCAGTTTCTTCTAACCGATAACCTGGACAGCTGAAATGATCCAGCTGATTCTCTGTCACATATTCTGGAAATCCAGGCAACAACAGAGGTCACATCACCCTGAGAGATGCTCCACTCCAAACCCTCTGGCCATCACTGAAACTAAGACAAATAAACTGGATCAACCAAGAGATGGCCAAACATAAGCTACACCTGACCAAAGTCACGGCCACCCTGCAGTGCCTTCCAAAGAGCAGAGTGCTGGAGGAGACATGGAGGAGACTACACTATCAGATGGGCAGATGTGCCTCTCAGTAGAATGAGCCCCACACAAATATTATGGCTTTGCCACACCACTGCCCTGACAGGCTGCCTCAGGCTGCACAAGTTATTCAACAAACATGACAAAATGTTCGGTGGCCTCCCTCCACACCAAACAGTGCTACTCAAGTGTCATCTATACTGATGCCAGCCCATGAAGTATGCTACTGATCCACAAGTACAGAAATTGAGAATAAAAAAAAAAAAAAAAAAAAAAGGGTATAGAAATTTGACACAGTAATTTTTTTTTTCTTTGAGAGTCTCTCTGTCACCCGGGCTGCAGTGCAGTGGCATGATCTCAGCTCATTTCAACCTCCACCTCCTGGGTTTAAGCGACTCTCCCATCTCAGCCTCCCAAGTAGCTAGGATATAGGCATGAGCCACCATACTTAGTTAATTTTTATATTTTTTGGTAGAGATGGGGTTTCATTATGTTGGCCACGCTGGTCTCAAACTCCTGGTCCCTGTAATTCCTACCAAAGTGTTGGGATTACAGGCGTGAGCGACTGCATGTAGCTGACACAGTAATTATGTCTGTTGAATTTAACAAAATATTTGATTTGTATTTTAAAATTTTTTGTAATTCGCTTCATTCATTCATTCAAGACAGAATCTCATTCTATTGCCCAGGCTGGAGTGCAGTGGTGCGATCTTGGCTCACTGCAATCTCCGCCTCCCGGGTTCAAGCAATTCTCATGCCTCAGCTGAGTAGGGGGGATTACAGGTGTGAACCACCATGCCCAGCTAATTTTTGCATTTTTAGTAGAGATGGCGTTTTGCCATGTTGGCCAGGCTGGTCTTGAACTCCTAACCTCAAGTGATCCACCCGCCTCAGCCTCCCAAAGTGCTGGGATTACAGGTGTGAGCCACCACACCCTGACCTAGTAATCATTTCTTTATTACACATTACCAAAGTATCAGACTGTGATGGACTGGAATTTTTTAAAAAATTTATCTTTTGGCTGGGCATGGTGGCTCACCCCTGTAATCTCAGCACTTTTGGAGGCTGAGGCAGGTGGATCGCTTGAGCCCAGGAGTTCGAGGCAGCCTGGGCAACATGGTGAAACCCCAACTCTACAAAAAAAATTAGCTGAGCGGGGTGGTGCACACCTATAGTCCCAGCTACTCAGGAGGCTGAGAGGCACAAGAATTGTTTGAACCCAGGAGATGGAGGTTGCACTGGGCAGAGATTGTGCCATTGCGCTCCAGACTGGGTGACAGAGTGAGACTCTGTCTCAAAAAAAAAAAAAAAAATTAAATTAAATTAAATTTAAAAAATAAATATTGTTGCATGAATAAATACATTACTGTTTCTTGCCTCTAAACCTTTGATTATTCAACTGCCACTGCCTACAGGCCCTTTTCTCATATTCTCTCCTTCTTGCCAAGTATGATTTAAACTAGGCTTAGGCACCAACTCCTATAGGAAGCCCTCCTTGAACCTGGCCCTCTACTTTTCACTCACTGACTACCAATCCATAAACTGAACAGTGAAAAGTAACTACACAGCTACACATTCACGCTGACAACAGAATTTTACTACTACTTCTCCTCACTACTGGTTCATATTTCTGAAACCAGAAAACACCATTCCATCCCTAGTAACTACGGCTTCCACCTGTTACTTCCCTACTACACTAAGTACTTCTTTACATTAACTGCATACATTGTCCCAAGGGTCAAGATACACCTTAAAAAATTAAGGGGGGGAAAAAAAGCATTCCTATATACACCGGGAAAGTCAGTGCAGCGAGGAAGCCTCATTTTTTTTATATACAATGTTCTCATGACTGCCAAATGCTAGAAGTCTTCTTCTGGGTCTATTCAAAGTCAATCTCGTGAACTCTCATTTCCAACTTACATCTATCATGTTCTTCACACTGTTCTTGACCTGCATGGACTCCAATCTCTGCTCTGTACCTTGGCTAAGCACAGACAACCTGGGCATAAAGAGCCAGAGTAAACTATGGAAATTTACCCAAGCTTACTTCTTCCTGTCCCGCCCCCTATCATGACCAAGGACAATCCAGATAAAAAGCCCTTGTTCAGGGCTGGGAAGGCAGGCAGGAAGCTTGTAGTCCAATTCTGTACTTTTAAATCAGTCCATCTCTCACCAAGAAACCATACAGCTAACAACCACTAAACAAGCCTCAAACATCCCAACACCATTCATGGCAATGCTCTAGAATCATTCTTCTACACTTAACCTTACTCAGTTCCATTTTAGTTCTTGGCTCCTGACTCTGTCTACCAGTTTACCATGCCCTTGTCTAGTATTTGCTGACTGAACTTTTTTCCCAAGCATAACCTTTGGTGTTTTCTGAGACTTTTAGTCTACTAAAAGTTCTACTGTGGCTCTTTTCACTGCTTGCTGCCTTGGGTATGATGCCCACCTGAGCTTCAGCCCTGGAGATCTACTATGGGCTCTGTGCCTTCAGCAGGTCTACCTAGGTCCCAAAACAATTCACGTGACCAAACACATTTCTTAGAAATTCCACATCAATGGCATACCATAGCAATTTATCCACATCTTGCTTGAACTATTATTTAACTACTGATGAGCTGCTTCTCATTTCCTTTCTCTACTGAATGCTATCTATCCTGTCTACAAATAAAATTCCTTCTCTACAAGTAAATTGTTTCTAAATAACTTCTACTTCAGTTTAAAAGTAGAAAATAAAAAGTCTGGAAGAACAATATAATTAAACATTCAGAATACGTCACCAGGTGCAGTGGCTCACACCCATAATCCCAGCACTTAGGGAGGATCACTTGAGGCCAGGACTTCAAGACTAGCCTGTAGAGATCCTGTCTCTACAAAAAATTAAAAAACAAACAAAAAAAAAAATTAAAAATAGAAAATTAGCTGGGTGTGGTGATGCATGCCTGTAATCCCAGCTACTGGGAGGCTGAGGCAGAAGAATTGCTAGAACCCAGGAGTTGGAGGTTGCAGTGAGCCAAGATCATGCCACTGAACTCTAGCCTGGGCAACAGAGTGAGACTCCATCTCAAAAAAATAGAAAAAGAAAAAAAGTGATAGAGTTGTCGTACCACTCAGTAGACAGAGAGGAAGAGGGTACAGTTTGGAAGGCACAAGAGGCAGTTTATAATATTTTAAGATACTGTTAACACATTTTTAATTAATTAAATTTAAAATT
>NW_016816918.1:158709-196982 GCF_001698545.2 Rhinopithecus bieti
AATTAATTAATTAAATTTAATTAAATTTAATAATTTAATTAAACAGGCAGGGTGGCACATGCCTGTAGTCCTAGCCACTCAAAAGGTTGTAATAGGAGGATTGCTTGAACCCAGGAGTTCAAGGCTGCAGTGAGCTATGTTCACACCACTGAACTCTAGCCTGGGTGACAGAGACTGCGTATCACCAAAAAAAAACAAAAACAAAAACAAAACAAAAAAAGGCCGGGCGTGGTGGCTCACGCCTGTAATCCCAGCACTTTGGGAGGCTGAGGCGGGTGGATCACCTGAGGTCAGAAGTTCGAGACCAGCCTGGCCAACATGGTGAAACCCCATCTCTACTAAAAATACACAAAATTAGCTGGGTGTGGTAGTGGGCACCTGTAATCCCAGCTACTTGGGAGGCTGAGGCAGGAGAATTGCTTGGACCTGGGAGGTGGAGGTTGCCGTGAGCCGAGATCACGCCACTGCACTCCAGCCTGGGTGACAGAGCGAGACTCCATTTCAAAAAAAAAAAAAATACTATTATTCTTAAAATTAAAATGTGTTAACAGTATCTTAAAATATTATAAACTGCCTCTTGTGCCTTCCAAACTGTACCCTCTTCCTCTCTGTCTACTGAGTGGTACGACAACTCTATCACTTTTTTTCTTTTCTATTTTTTTGAGATGGAGTCTCACTCTGTTGCCCAGGCTAGAGTTCAGTGGCATGATCTTGGCTCACTGCAACCTCCAACTCCTGGGTTCTAGCAATTCTTCTGCCTCAGCCTCCCAGTAGCTGGGATTACAGGCATGCATCACCACACCCAGCTAATTTTCTATTTTTAATAGAGATGAGGTTTCAGCATTTTGCCCAGGCTGGTCTTGAACTCCTGACCTCAAGTGATCTGCTGACCTCGGTCTCCTAAAGTGCTGGGCTTACAGGTGTGAGCCACTGCACCTGGCCCACTTTTCTAACTATTGTAAACATAGAAAACTGATATCCTCTCAAAATGATGCTTCCATTCTGAATGAGTCATTTCACAGGAGCCCAGGATGCAGTTAAGTAATGGTTTCATGTAACCACAGGTAGGCTGATACCACACCATCACATGAACATTACACATAATGTTATGTATGAGAAACAAGGGGGAAAATGTCTCCATGAAAACGAAGAGATAGGAGAAAAAGACTTGTCACATTAACTTGACATTAAAACCTTTTTTTTTCTTTTAAAGAAATGGGTTTGTGTGGGCTGCCCAATACACTGCTGTGTGAAATTAATCATACCAAATTTGCCAGTAAAAAAATTAAAATATCCGCCGGGGGTGGTGGCTCATGCCTGTAATCCCAGCACTTTGGAAGGCCAAGGCGGGTGGATCACAAGGTCAGGAGCTCGAGACCATCCGGGCTAACACAGTGAAACCCTGTCTCTACTAAAAATGCAAAAAATTAGCCAGACTACTCGGGAGGCTGAGGCAGGAGAATGGCACGAACCCGGGAGGCGAAGCTTGCAGTGAGTGGAGATCGCTCTACTGCACTCCAGCCTGGGTGACAGAGCGAGACTCCATCTCAAAAACAAAAGGAAATATCAATGTAATTAGATCATACCAACAGACTATGCAACATAGGTGAGAAAACTTTGCCATTACTCACGATAAAAAGGCATTTGCATCATCATAAATTGTTTTGGGCAATTCCAGACTAATCCATCAATGCTAATAAGGAATATATCTTTGATAAATTCGATAATGAAAAAAATCAAACTTTATCCTTCTAGACCTACTACAGCATTTTTTGTTTGTTTTTTTGAGACAGAGTCTTGCTCTGTCGCCCAGGCTGGAGTGCAGTGGCTCGATCTCAGCTCACTGCAACCTCTGCCCTCCTCAAGTAGCTGGGATTACAGGCATGCACCACCACAGAAGGGTAATTTTTTATTTTTTATTTGCATTTTTGGTAGAGATGGGGTTTCACCATGTTGGCCAGGCTGGTCTCGAACACCTGGCCTCAAGTGAGCCGCCCTCCTCAACCTCCCAAAGTGCTGGGATTACAGGCATGAGTCCAGCCTATTACAGCATTTCTAACTACTATAAAAATGGGTTGTTTCCTTCTCTGCTCATCTTCAGCGTATTATCAAAAGAGGTAAAATCATCAAAAGGCAAACAAAAATCACAGAATTCCAAGACTAAAATAAGAACTATTTCAGCTGAAACTCTAAAATATTCATGTTGCTTAATCCATCCAATAACCCTACATTGTAGATTAAAAAGACTTAATCATTTAATTATGAGGAAAAGTTTCAGAAAATTACGTGAGTTGATCAAGCTGCAGTCAAAACTGCAACTTAACTTTGAATTCTGCAATTTCAAACTCTGTGTTGTACTAAATTAGTGGTTTCTGTCTCCCTCTGCCCTTTACAACAATCCCTGAGATACTTCTAAGGAGCAGTCTGAAACTACAGAACTCCATTGTTCCGTGAACACCACTGTCAAGCAACTTACTATATACTTCTTGATGAAACACATTCCATTTTCAGAAAGCTTTGAATACTGGAAGTCATTAAAAGCATTTATATTTGGACGGGAATGGTCTCTCACACCTGTAATCCAAGCACTTTGGGAGGCTGAGATAGGCAGATCACCTGAGGTCATACGTTCAATACCAGCCTGGCTCTACTAAACTCCGTCTCTACTAAAAATACAAATATTAGCTGGGTATGGTGGCACGCGCCTGTAATCCCAGCTACTTCGGAGGCTGAGGCAGGAGAATCGCTTGAACCCAGGAGGTGGAGGTTGCAGTGAGCTGAGATCGTGCCATTGGAGTCTAGCCTAGGTGACACAGCGAGACTCTGTCTCCAAAAAAAAAAAAAAAAAAAAGCATTTATATTGCACTAATTAGTGCCTCAAAACAGTTATGGAACACAGTACGATTTAATTAAATTTAAAGTATAATACTCTAACATCTCAGTGTTGCTTCTTAAAGTTGCCAGCAGAAATAACTTCTGGTGGTATTCACTCTTCAAACACAAATCAAGCTTTTTTTTAGGTGCTTAATACTGAGCCAGACCCTAAGGATATAAAACACAGTCCCTGCATTCAAAATGTTAATCCCACAAAGCAAGACTAGTACTAATCCATATTCTATGTAAGAGCCATCGGGTTCCCACCATCTTCATCAAGCTATATATTCCCTTCATCAAGCTATACATTCAAGAGTAGGAGGCTTACCTTATTTACTTTTATATTTCCATCACTAGCATGTAAAAGCGGTGCAATAAATGTTCAATGCAAGTCTAGATAACAATTCCTTAAAATTTAAAAAGCTAAAGTTTTAAGCAGTGTAAACGACAAACAAGTTATTTCCATCATTAATTCACACAATCAACTTTTTCACTTCAAATAGCCAAATTATATTAATAGATCATAAGCTACAAAAACAAGGTAAAACTTCCTTAGAATGCAATCATGGCCACCTACAGTGGCTCATACCTGTAATCCCAGCCCTTTGGGAGACCAAGGCAGGAGGATCACCTGAGCCCAGGAGTTTGAGACTAGCCTGGGAAACACAGTGAGATCCCATCTCTAAAAAAAATTTAAAAATTAGCTGGGAGGACTGCTTGAGCCCAGGAGCTCAAGGTTACAGTGAACTATGATTGCACCACTGCACTCTAGCCTGGCAGCCTGGGTGAAAGAAAGACTCTCTTAAAAAATAGGTAAGAAAGAGTCTTGTCTAAGAATTCTGAACCTGGGGTCCCCTGATGGACTTCTAGGGATATGTAAAACTCCAAAAATTTTTGGAAAGAACATACAGCAGATGAATTAGGACCTAAAATTTAAAAGAACCACTGATTAAGGCAAATGCCCTACCTTTACACACAAAGGAACTGCAGAAAAGAAGGAAACGTCTCCTAAGTGCCTCTCAACTAACCAGTGTTAAGAGCTACATATTTATTTGCTAGTGTTCCCATGACAAAGTACAAAGACTAAGTGGCTTAAACAATAGAAATTTATTTTCCCACACTTCTGAAGGCTAGATGTCCAAGATTAAGATGTCCACAGGGTTTGTCTCTTCTCAGGCCTCCCTCCTCAGTTTGTAGATGGCCTTCTCCAGTGTCTTCACATGATCTTCCCTTTGTGTTTGTGTCCTAACCTCTTCTTATAAAGACACCATTCATATTGGATTAGGGCCCATATGTATAACATCATTTTATCTTAATTACCTTTTTAAAGGCTCCATCTCCAAATATGCTCGCATTCTAGGTACTAGGAGTTATGACTTTAACCTGTAAATTTGGAGAGCATACAATTCAACCCCTAACATTCTGCCATCTGGTCCTTCAAAATTCATGTCCTGCTCAGACACAAAACACATTCACTCCATCCCAACAGTCCCAAAAGTCTTGACCCATTTCAGTATCAACTCTAAGCCCCAAATCTCATCTAAATCTCATTTAGATCAGGTACAGGCATACTCAAGGTTTCATCCTGAGGCAAAATTCTTCTCCAGCATGAACCTGTGAAACTAGACAAGTTATTTGCTTCCAAAATACACCACTGGTGGGATAGGCATACAATAAACATTCCTATTCCAAATAAATCAGAAAGAAGGGGTGATGGGTCCCAAGCAAGTCTGAAACGTATCAAGGCAAATCCCATTAGATTTTAAGGCTCAAGAATCATCTTCTTCAGCTTCATTTTCCATCTTCCCAGCTGACAGGGGTGGCAGCCCTGTCTTCTGAGCCCACCAGTGTGGTAGCCCACCTTGACTCCTCAGGCCTGAGCCCTCTAGTCTTGTGGTAGCAACAGTAGCCCCTTAGACTTCTCAATCATCTTCAGGGTCATTCTTCCCTTTTCTTGAAGGAGAACACATGTTCACGGCTAGATAGCTCTACTGACCCATTTTATAGAACCCCAGAAATCCAACAGACTTCTTTCATTTTTATCCCTCTGTTCCCTTCACTACCAGTCAGCAGCATTTCCAATGGTATAATCCCATCTCTATCCTGGTTTCTGCTAGTTGCTGCCAAGATGGCTGATTGGATCCACGAGTCACATACCCCTAATTGCTTTAGGAAATGGTTGTCTTGCAACAACTTTGATGTTCTCTCCAGAACATGCTAAATTTTTGAATATGAATAGACTGAGAATTTTCCAAATCTTCAGGTTCTGGTTCCTTTTGGCTTAATAATTCCTTTTTAAATTTCTCTCTCTCCTCTTGCATTTTACTTTAAGCAGCAAGGAGAAACCACACCACATCTTTAATGCAATGCTTAGAAATCTCAGCTAAACATTCAAGTCATCACTTACAAGTTCATCCACTTTCCACAAAACACAATTTGGCTAGGTTATTTGCCACATTATAATAAGCACTGTCCTTCCCTCAGTTTCCAACAATATTTTCCTCATTTGTTTGAGATCCTACCCAGAAACACCTTTAACATTCATATTTCTACCAATATTTATTCAAGGTGACATATGTGTACCTCTAAGATGATAGAAGCTTTCTCTACAGCTCTCTTTTCTAAGCTTCACTAGAATCACCTTCAACATCCATATTTCTACCAACAATCTCCTCAAGGCAGTCTACGCTTTTTCTAACAAATACTTCTTCTGGCCTCTACCCATTATCTAGTTCTAAAGCCTCTTCCACATTTTTAGGTATTAATTACACCAGCACCCCATTTTCCAATACCAAAATCCATAGTAGTTACTAGGGCTTCCACAGCAAAGTATCACAGATTGGGCAGTTTAAAGAACAGAAATTTATTTCCTCACACTTCTAGAAGTCCAAGATCAAGGTGTCAGCAGTGTTGGTTTCTTCTAAAGCCTGTAGATCTCTTTGGCTTGTAGACGGCCATCTTCCTCCAGTGTCTTCACATGGTCTTACCTTACTGTGTGTCTGCTTCCTAATCACCTCTTCTTAATGGAAACCACTCATATGGGATTGGAGTCCACTCATATGACTTCATTTTATCTTCATTACCTTTTTAAAGGCCCTATCTCCAAATATAGTTACATTCTAGGTTCTACAGTTAGAACTTTAATCTTCAATATATGAGCTGGGTGTCTGTGTGTGTGTGCGGGGGGGGGGGGGAGTGGATAATTCATCCCATAACAAACCCAAACTATTCACATTCACTTATTGTATGAATACTGAATACCAATCTTTTCCAGCCACCATGCTAACTGATGACCATGCAATAGTGAGCAAAACAGGTATAATACCTGACTCATGTAGCTTAAAAATAATGAAGGGAAATAATCATATACAAATGAATAAAGTACATGAGAGCATTTGAGACCTCATCAAGCTTGCTATGTCCAAGAAAACTCAAATCTGAAGGACAAGAATGGGAGGGGTATGTGCACATACTTTTAAGCAAGAGGGAACAGCATAGCACATTCAAGGAATTAAGAGGTGGCCATCAGGGCTGAATACAGAAAGTGAGGAGAGTAGCTAAAAAACATGAAGTCGGATAGGAAAAACAGTCATATAATCCAGGATCTTAAACATCATATTATGATTTCTGGTCTTTATTCTAAGAGCAATGGGAAGCAACTGAAAGGCGTTAAACATGATCACATTTTCCCTTGAAAAGATCACTCTGACAGAGAGAGGCGACAAGGAGCTTCTAAGGTGCTAATAATGTCATATTTCCTGACCTGGGTATTAATTATATAGATATACTCACTGTGTGAAAATCCATCAAATGATGGTAGTTAAAAATGTAGGAACAGATCCAAGAGATATTCAGGTGGCAAAGTCCATAGAATCTATCTGATGGATTGAATATGAGGAGGAAAGAAGGCATTGAAGAAGACTCTCAACTGTCTAGCTTACAGAAATAGATGAACGTAAATCCATTCACTGTGGGCAGGAAATCCTGGAGTCCCAGATTTAGAGAGATCACAGGTTCAAATGGAGCAGCCTTTTAAGCTTAAAAGTGGAAATGTCAGATAGACAGTTAAATATACAGACTGGAGTTCAGAGGATAAGGTTAAGAAGAAAATACATTTGGGGGTTAATATTGTTAATAGAACCAGTAGGTACAAAAATCAATCAGCCAACTATTTAATGAGCTCCTACAGTACTATAGGCACTGGTTTAGATTTTGTGGACACAGCTGTGAACAAAATAAACATGTCCGCATTGATCCTATATTCTATTTCAGGAATACTGTCAACAAATCAGTAGCAACGTCAACTACAAGTACTACAGTGAAAGTGACATCTCAGGTGAGACCTGAACATTAAGAAAATGCAGGCATAGGAAGAGTAGACAAGAATAGCATTCCAAGGAGAAATAACAGCTAGAGCTTTTAGCAAGGACAAGCTTATCATGTCTGAAGAATAGTTCAAAGAGGCCAATATAGATGGACTGTAGTAAATGAAGACTGGTATAAGAGGGTCAGAGAAGCCGCCAAGGACTAGATTATGTTGCGTTTAAGCAGTGAATGATATTATTTATGTATTTTAAAAAGAATTTATAGACTACTCTAGCTGCTCTGTGGATAAAATTGTAGGGTGGCAAAAATAAAAGTGGGGAGACTACTATGTCCACATGAGACATGATGAGACCACACAGGGAAAGCTATGAGTAAGATTAGAAGATTGTCTAGAATGAAATTTGAAGAATTCTAAAATTCAAGAACCAAGAGGAGAAGGAGGCAGCAAAGGAGACAGAAATAGCCACAGAGATCTGAACAAAAATCATGTCAAGGAAGTCAAGTAAAGTATTTTAAGGAAAAACTGATCGAAAGTTACATGTTTGCTGAGTAGTCAAATAAGATGAGTAGTGAATAATGCCCATGAATACAAAGGAATATTCTGGAGACCTTAAAAATCAATTTAGAGGAATGATAGGGACAGAACCTAAAATGGAGTGGGTTCAATATTATCAGAGGTGAAGGAGAAAAAGACAATGAATGTAGACTGCTCTTTAGAAAGAAGTTTTTGGCTATAAATGAGCTCTGTCAGATTCGAAGACTTGATCATGTTTAACTGTTGATGGGTCAGACTCAGGAAAGGTGGCGAGGTTGAAGTTACAGAGAGAAGGAATAACCGACAATGCATAAAATTTCCTGAGAAGGAAAGAGATGCAATTCAGAGTACAGGTGAAGGCATTCAATAAACAAATGGAAGAGAGGATGGACACAAATGGAGGTGGAACTCAGACTGCCTAACTCTCATAATAATGTGTTCTTCCCACTAAAATCATGCTATGAATATTTTGAAAAGTGTCCAAAACAGGTCAACAAAATAACCAAAAGAAAGTTACTGAATTACTGAGGTTGAAGAGCCAAATAATGACCCAATATATATTATTTTCAGATAAATAATGAAAAATCACGTGAAGATATGCATCAGTACAAGCTATTCTTGATTGCTGAATACAGATAAATATGTGAAAAAAGATGCAAGCATTTGCATGGTTTCTTTTTTTAAGTTACACATAGGATTGCAGTTCTTTGGAAAAGCGTTCTAAAAAGTGATTATGAACTTTTTGTTGAATCACTTTAAGACTGGGACAAATACCTGGAGTATTCTTCTCAGATAGTCTAGAAATTCTTCTGTAAACTGTTAAAGCAAAAAACTAGAACACAATCTGAAAAGAATCTTAAAAGAAATAATGAAAAGGCTCAACTCTGCTCTACTAATCTGTATTCTAGGATTTAATTTATTGATCATAAACCACAAATCTAAATAAAGACTACTGGTGAGGTTAAAATGGAAGAAAAGGCTCTGATATGGCATTGGATACACCAAGTTAAATGGGTGATCCTTCTTCTTTGGTGGTCTGGACATCCTTTCCTCAGCAAGTATCAAATACAACTAACTCATGCTCCATGTCCACATTTCCTATACAGGTTCAGCACTCACAATCCAAGAAGCTCCAAAATCCTGAACTTTTTGAGCATTGACATGATGCTCAAAGAAAATGTTCACTGGAGCACGTTGGATTTTCAGATTAGATATGCTCAATCAGTATGTATTCTGCAAATATTCCAAAATCCAAAAGAAAATCTGAACTCCAAAACACTTCTGGTCTCAAGCATTTCAGATAGGGATATTCATTCAACTTTTATTACAAACTGCCCTGTAATGTTGCTCTTCTTTGATTACTGCTTCCTTTGAATCAAAAGTTTGTTGACTGTTTCAGGGAGAATACTGTGCCTAATATCCAATAAACAATTACTGATTCTTAGTAAAGGATAAAGCTCCTAGGACACAGTAGTGATCCAAAGATAACAGGATCCCTGGTTTTAATTTTCAAAATGTCTAGCCCATAGCTCCTATCACATTTCCTATAAACACTTCAATTTACTAATATTCTAGATAAATGTCTTAACTGTATCTCTGCCAAGGGTTACACTGAACTATATACCAATAATCTCAATACTCTTAAGTACTGCTTACCAGTTTCCTGAATTGAAAACTATGTAATCTATTCATAAAACCAATCACGTCTTCTTTCATGAAATCTTTTCTATTCTAAACAAAAACTCCAATTCTAGTTTAACATTTAGAACAACGAAGAAAAAACACAAACTACTCTTAAGGAATTAAGAGAAACCAAACAAGACCCAGTTTTTTCCATTTTTTAAGTTGACTAAAACAAAGATAAAAGAAAATACACAACAGCTAAGAATTCCCTATGAACTTTCAAGATTTTTCTCGTAAAATTTAAATCTAATTTACAAGCAAACTTCAAGGTTAATTGTTTCTCTTCTAGTTGTTTTTAGAAAATTAAAAGTTTAAAATATCATAAAACGATAAAAAGGTTCATAAAAAGTTCCTATTATAGAGAAAAAGCTCTTTAATTCTTTCAATATTCAGGAAAGTTATGTAATTTCCAAGATATCTACTATAACACAACTTAAAGCAGTTAAGTGGACATAAAAGAAAATAAGCTAAACCACTTACAGTAGATTTGATTTTATTTTTAGGAAATACTACCTGAAAATTAATTAGGGTAAAAAACCCAACTTACATAATGTAACATCCATTTATTGACACTATACATTTCAAATGCTAATTACATCAATCAAATATTGACAATGCTAAAATTTAAACCTTAAAGCACAACACTCGTATTGTAAAGTAATCTCGAATGGAAACATGTTCGCAAATATGCTGTAATGTATGGATGTTTACATTTTACAGCACAAACATTTAAACCACTCAAATGGTAAAAACCTTTCCTTTTTTTTTTTTTCTTTGTTCTGAACGGAGTCTCCAGCACTCTGTCCCCACCGTTAACGGCTTCGCAGTGGATGTGGGCCAAATTCCAGCTGACTGCACCTCGCACCCAGGTTTCAAGCGATTCTCCTACCAGGTCAGCCCTCCCAAGTAGCGGGATTTACAGGCACACGCACCACACGGCTAATTTTTCTATTTCCAGTGCAGACGCACCAGGGTTCACCATGTTGGCAGGCCTGCGGTCTCTCCGAACTCCCTCACCTCAGGTGATTCACGCGCCCTGGCCCTCCCAAAGTTGCTGAAATTCAGGTGTAAGCCCATTGTGCCTGGCCCAACTCTTTTTCAATTTTGACTTTTAAAACAGAATTCTAAATGGCCACTTAAAGATTTCCTTCATTCATATTCCGTGATAAAATCAACATCCTTATAACCTTATAAAATAAAGATACATAAAGTGGGAATAACTGCTTCACTGGGAATTTCTTTTTAATCTGGGAAAAACACTAAATAAAAAAAAAAAAAAGGATAACCTATGTGGTTTAAAATATACAGGGTTCAGAGATAAATGTCTAAACATAGATTTGAACCACAGTTTTATCTCTTTCCAGAGAAATCATTTTGGATAAGTTGTTTAACCTAAATTTTTGTTTCCTCTTTCTAAAACCATTGTAGAATTGTGAATTTAAAGACTGTAACAATCACATTTAGATGGGGGCCTAGCACTGATGGGCATTAAATAAACAGCAGTTATTTAAATGGATATTAAGACTTTTTGCTACAAAATTCCTACTGTTTGTTGCAGCAGCATTGCATCATATAAGGAACCACTTGTAAAAATTTAACTCAAAATAGTTATCAGCTTTCCTTCAAAATCATTCAGTTAAGGGCAACCAGCAATCATGATATAATAGTGAATTCTGTAACAGTGAATTTCAACCTAGTGCTTATCAATTAACATCCATCATCATATAATTAAGTTAATGTAAATATTTTTTCTCAAATCTGTACATTCAAGTTCCATGCCATGTTATGGATTCCCCACCAATGATTAACACAAAGATTTTTACAAATCTTTCCAGCCATTTTCGTATCTAAATTCTACTTAACCCACAGGGTCAGGAAACTAAATGCAGAGCTGGTGGTCTGTAAGTTTAACTTGGTTAAGTAACGCTCAGAAGGAACAACAAGTTCAGTATAACACAGGAGGGAAAAAGATATTATCTCCAGCTTTGCCAGTCACTTACCATCCCATCATCTTCATAAAAATATTATGAGGTTACAGGAGGATAGCTGAGCAAAAAACGGAGAGAATGAAAGAAAACATGCATACAAGAAAAGACTATGAAAGAAAAAGAAATACGATTTTTAAGATTAAAACCGAAAAAAAAAAATGAAGAGACATTCTGAAAGCTGTATAATTATAATTACCAATTGTAAATTAACACCAAGAATAAAACTTTAATTTTACATGTATCATCTGAAAACAGTTAAAACTGAAAAATAAGAAAATAATCCAAATAATAAAGTATATTTTAATGGACTCTACTAAAACACAATTTCAACCACAAATAACCACATTATTCTTTTTCCCTTAGTTACTAGCAAAACTTAGAGGCAAACCCAACAGCTCCTCTCAAAATATTTCAATCTTCCCATTGATTTACAAAAAGTAGTTCAATTTCAAAAAAAAAAAGGAAATGGAAATATTAAAAACCAAACCAACACTTCCATGTGAAGTCTTCAGTTACTCACCAATTGCTAATGCAATTGTGTCTAGTTTTGAGATTAGGGATCAGACTACGCCTGTGTCCGTGCTACAGAAAAATAATCTACTTTTTTCACACTGAAATTTAAGAGAACTTATTGAAGTTAACATATTCCATTTTAGAAAGTGAATTATAATGTGTAATTATTACAATTATCACAACTGGAATGTTACAGGGTTATTTTTCAGAGAGCAAAATTTGTCAGACGGAGAAGGAAGAAAAAGAGATTATGAATGATTAAAATGAATTTCTATTGGATGTATAAAAAGTCAAAACTTTTCAACACATACAGCTTAGCTACTGGAATTAGTAACTATTTACTCTTGAGACTCTCTTTCCAAAGTTATTTGTGCTAGTCCTTCTTCTTGTTCTTGTGCATAAAGAGTGATAATATATTAAGAATTTCTGTAGGAGATATTCCAAATAACTGCTTACATACATGTATATTCTATTACAAAAATTATACCACTCAATGTAGTCTAAATTATTGAGAGTAAATTTTAACCATTCTTTTACAATGTTTTCTGAACTTAGTTGCAGACAATCATAATTATTAGCTTTTCAAGGTTTGCTCTGAAACTTACAAACCATGCAAAAGTGAAAACTTAGGCTTAACATATCTGGCCATTTTAATCAACTAAATTGAATCAATCTAAATACTGCTTTGCAAAGTAAAAAAGGAATCAAAATGACACATAAGACAATCACTAATCCCTGTATTTTTAGGATCTATTTCAAGAAATTTAATACTACTTCTTACCATCCTAAGGATAGTGTAAGAAGAAAATACAGTATACATACAGGGAAGCCAGCTGTTTTAATGATACCTTAATTTTAAAAATAAAGATTTGCATGCCAATCTTATCACCAAACGTTCATTAATCCCTTAATACAATCTCTCCTGCTCAGAAAATTTACAAAGATAGAGCTGACAACTTTAATAGGAAAATTTTAATTTATAAAATTGTAGCTCCTAAAACTTAACTCTAAAAATCACCAACTTAACTTACTCCTGCTGCTGCCACCAAATTATTTATTCTGAATGTTCTGAATTATTTATTCTGAATCATAAACTAAGACTTTGTTATGATTATAGACTAAGACACTGTTCAATGTGGATTGCAAATGTTAAGAAAAAAAAACAACAATACAACTTTAGCCCTTATTAGTTATTGTATTCATATCAGAATACATTAAACTTCAATAAAGACTGGCAAGTCTATCTGGTCAAGGCACTAAAACACACAACTACATTTCTTCTACATTTTCCAAAGAGACCACCACCAATTTCCTTCATATATACTTAGAAAACCAGTCTCACAAAAATCAGACATTTTTGCAATAAAAAAATATTCAAGTATAGCCAATACAAACATTTCATATCCTCTTAAATCATAAACTTTCAAAACTTATCTATATGTAAAACTGGAAAATTCCAGAATCTATATTAATTAGACAAGAGATAAGCAAAGTTCAAATACTTAAATCACCCACTACAACAATTTAAAAGTTCAATCTTTTGTAAATAATCTTACTTTTAAAACAAAATATGAAAAGCTAATATTATCTTTTACAAAGATAAATACTGAAAATAAAGATTACCTGGTTCAAAAGCAGTACCAAAAGTTCAACTTAATTACCACACAAGAATTTTTACTAAAATTATGAAACATAAAAAACTATATATTCATTTACCACAAAAAAGTAACTTTTGCACTAAACCCATGGAACAAAAGAACAACTAAATATAATTTAATCTTATTGAACCAAACTAGAAGTTGTATTCTACTTAACTAAGATGTACTCCATCTTAGTTAAATATGATTAATGTCTACTTTAATTCTTTGTGATGGAGATGGTTAGAATGGGGTATAGCAGCAGGGGTCTATTCCACTAACACTGTACCTGGCTGGGTGCCTGTAATCCCAGCTACCAGGTAAGCTGAGGCAGGAGGATTACTTGAGACCAGTTCAAGTCCAGTCTATACAATAGAAAGAGACGTCCTCTCTTAACCCCGCCCCCCAAAAAAGTCTGAATAGAATTTTGATGAAAATTGTAAATTTCACATTTTATAGATTTTTAAATACCAAGCAATGACTTCAGTGATTTTAGTATTTCCACTGCATATTCATTCCTCCATTCTGTTTTAAATTAAAATCAGCCACAATGTTTAGGAAAACAACTATTTTTCCGCCTTAAAAAAACCAACTAGGCCAGGTGTGGTGGTTCACGCCTGTAATCCCACCCACTGCTTTGGGGGGGCAGGCAGACCACCTGGAGTCAGGAGATCCAGATCAGCCTGGCCAACATGGTGAAACACCGTCTCTACTAAAAATACAAAAGTTATCTGGGTATGGTGGCACGTGCCTGTAATCCCAGCTACTTGGGAGGCTGAGGCAGGAGAATCGCTTGAACCCGGGAGGTGGAGGTTGCAGTGAGCCGAGATGGTGCCACTGTACTCCAGTCTGGGAGACAGAGCAAGAATCTGCCTCAAAAAAAAAAAACAACAAACCCCACTAAAGCTCGTGCAGTAGCTCATGCCGTAACCTCAGCACTTTGTGAGGATCACTTGAGGCCAGGAGTACAAAACCAGTTTGGGCAACATGGCAAGATCCCATCTCCATAAAAAAAAATTTTTTTTTAATGCAAAATAAGCCAGGTGTGGTGGTACATGCTTGAAGTCCCAGCTACTTGGAATGCTGAGAAAGGAGGACCCCTTAAGCCTAGGAGTTCAAGGTTACAGCGAGCTATGGTCACGCCACCACACTGCATCCAGCACATGTAGCAGGACAAGACCTTGTTTGTTTAATTCTGAGTAAGAATGTTAGTTTTCCTGCCTCAGTAAGATTTATTTATTTATGTGGACCTCGTAATGCAACAGTAGCCATCTCACTAACATTATAATGTAAAAAAATTAATTGGTAATGACAAATGATCTCTAAATGATTATTATTTAGTAGCTGGAACTAGGAGATGAAGACAAGTCTAAAATAAAATCTGGAAATTTATTAAAATAAATAAACTTAATATGAACATATTTCCTCATCATGTTTCTCCCAAAGGCAATCCTCTACTTTCTGAAAACAAATTTGATTAAAAGTTATTTTAAAAAACTAATTTTTTTTTTTGTTTTTGAGATGGAGTCTCACTCTGTCTCACAGGCTGGAGGGCAAGTGGCGCAATCTCAGCTCACTGCAAACTTTGCCTCCCAGGTTCAAGTGATTCTCCGCTCAGCCTCCCAAGTAGCTGGGATTACAGGCACACACCACCACGCCCAGCTACTTTTTGTATTTTTAGTAGAGACGGGGTTTCACTGTGTTGGACAAGCTGGTCTCAAATTCCTAACCTCAGGTGATCTACCCACCTTGGCCTCCCAAAGTGCTGGATTACAGGCATTAGCCACTGCACCAGGCCAAAAAACTAAATTTATAGTACTATTACTCCTAAGTTTATGAAGACAGAGGGAAAGGGATACACAGTCTACCTAAGAGTTGTTTCACCTGTCCCAAAATGAAATCCTTTTGTACAATTTTCAAACTGTGCTAATCTATAGAATAAAATCCTTAGAAACACAAGTGCAAATACTAACAAGTATTACTCTGAAATAAAAGTATGAAAACATAGATGAAGATGTGTATATGTATATAATATACATTTACACACAAAACATGAATTAGCATATTCTTACATCGTATTTAGTTAAGATGAACAAATATATACAAACACACGTATTAAACAAGATAAAGGTAATATTCATTCAAATGTTAACAGCACTGAATAGTACAAATAAAAAATCATATTCTTATTTCACTAAAGGCAATTTAACAAAGACCTTGTTTATAGCACTGAATCTAGTTTTGGCCTCACAACTTAAAAGTAATATAAACATAGAGAGAATATTTAAAGTTGAAAGGAATAGCAAAACGTTTTAAAACAAAGAAATACTATGGGATTCAAGATGCGATGGTTTAGGAGAAAGCTTAAAGGCCACAAAATATTATGTAAAACATATAAAGAATTATAATGCTTAATTTTTTTAAACAGCATTCTAATTAGCTGGGGGTTTTGTAAATCAAAACTATTGAAGAAATATTTTTCATAAGACATTGGGAACAATGGTATTAAGAGAGGTAGTAGTGTTTTTTCCCTCATGTTGCAAAGAGAAATGCTTAATTATCTAGGTTAGTCGAGGTAAAGCTTGGTTTGAAGGCAGGGGATGAATGACAAGACCTCTGAAATGAATTCCATCTCAGTTTTTAATCTTAAGTGAAGAAACATATCTAATAAAGAAAGCTATCCAGTGAGAGAAATATGGTTTGCTCTACAGAAAAATTAGCACTAGAAGATATTCGACAGTACAAATCCACTTAGGACCAATTGTTAAACAACTGTCTAAAATATTTTTATACTAGAATTATATCACATTAAATTGAACAGAGAGAAATCAAACATTATTAGAATCACTTTATCCCTTCAAGAACTGGCAAGCATGTGGGGTTAGGAAGATGGGTTGAGAAGGAGGATGATGACTATGTATGTGTTACAAGATGAATATGTATATTATGAAGAAAACTCCCCAGGTGATTGATATACCTACTACTATTGCTGGGGAAATTTTGTTTGAAGTAAGTGATGTGCTGATTATAGCTAAGTAATAATTCTGTCACACAGATCAATCAGCTGAAATATAATTTTACCTAATGAATAGAGAAAACAGTTAAGGTGCCCTATAACAAGTTAGTATTTCTTGCATATTTAAGGTAGTGAAGGAAAAACACTAAAGTTTTATGAAAAGTTAGAGTTAGGTACAAACTATTAAAAAACTGTTCAACAGTATCTATAAAATAGATAAAGTTAGTTTAAAATTCGATTGTAGAAAAACATCCTAGCTCCTACCCACCACTCTACTACTCAGGTGTTTTCATAACAGTCAAAATCATTACAACAAGAGAATATAAAAACATGTAAAATACAATTTCATTTAATTTTTATTTACACTTTAACAATTTGCTGGGAAATTAAACAACTTGCTGGGAAAATCCTTTGTGAGGCAATGTAGCCCTTTTTTATTTGAAACTATTTAAACTCTAAGACAGGCTCACTAACTCTTTCAAGTGCAACAACAAATGTGTTAGCTGAAAATAGCTAATTTAATTATTATTTGTGACACAGACATGATTATGTGAGTCAAGAGAGCCTCCCCACCTCTGTCTTCCCTGTGGAGGAGGAGGTCTTTGTGTGCTTTTGTGTGATGGTTCCACTGAATTCATTACAATAGAAATGGACATTTGATATTCATAACGATCCAACATCTGAGCAATCTTCTTTCGAGACACACCATGTTTATTCCTCCTAACAAAAAAGAAAAGGATTATAAATCTTTGTTGCAGAATGTACAGGCTTAGAGATTAACTGTTTTAGAGAAAAAGTATACAAATTCTAAACAATATTTTGGAAATAAACAGAATATATGTTTCATCTGTCCACATTTTACGTAAAAGATTAAAACTCAATGTTTTATCGATACTTTAAAAGGTAAAAGGATTCCATATATCACAGAAAAATGTTAATTACATCCTCTTCACATAGAACTACCTATTTATTCACTAAGCCTGCTGACTATATCCCCTTGTTAATAACAAAATTGAAGATTATGAGATACTGTTTTAAGAATTACAGAAAGATTGAGTGGACTTCTAGGACTTACGAAAGTAGAAGTAAAATATCATATTTTAGAACTTATTAATGACGGTTTGTACCACATTTTTAAAATTTATTATCAACACCAAATTATTATTAGAGACACAATTGAAACATCTCTTACAAACATAATGTTGAGCGAAATAAATTAGACACAATGAATATAAACTGTATGATTCCATACATATATATATGTCTTATACATAAGTAATACAAAGGTTTGATAAAAGGCAAAACTAAGCTATGGTATTTTTTTTAACCTTGCCCCTGCCCCCTAAACTATGATATTAAGGTCAAAGATATTATGGCAAAACTTTAAAGAAAAGAAAGATTACGATTACCCAGGCAAAACAATGGTTACCTTTAGAGAATAAAAGGTAACTGTGACTGGGAAGAGGAATGCAAAGAGCTTCTGAGGTGTTGGTAATGCTCCCATGACGTGAATGATAGCTAAACGTGTGTTGATCTTGTAAGAACTTTGTTAAATTATATATTTATATTTATGTATTTTTCTGTATGTGAGGTTATATAACACTAAAAAGTGGTTTAAAATTTATTCTGGACCCTCAAAGAACTTCTGACAACTTATTTTACCCTCATAGTTTCCTGTAACTTGACCTGGACATGACAAAACATACAGAAAACATATTTTACATTTATCATTCTAGATGTACAAATGCCAATTTACTTATCTCGAAAAAAGGCCAGAAATGTTTACTTTGCAAAGCTGATGTCTACATTCAAGATAAAAAGAAAAAGCAAAAAAGATAGGAAAAAAATTGAGATGAAGTTGAAAATTGGCAAGATATGACTAAATCTGGCTGGGTGCAGTGACTCACACCTGTAATCCCAGCACTTTGGGAGGCTGAGGCCAGCTGATCGCTTGAGCCCAGGAGTTCAAGAGCCCAGTATGGGCAATATGGTGAAATCCTCTCTCTACCAAAAAAATACATATATATACAAAAATTAGCTGGGCATGGTGGTGTACACTTGCAGTCCCAGTTACTCCCAAGGTGGGTAGATTGCTTGAGCCCAGGAGGCAGAGGTTGTAGTGAGCCAAGATCATTACTACAAGCTGGGTGCAGTGGCTCACACCTGTAATCCCAGCACTTTTGGGAGGCCAGGGCGGGTGGATTGCTTGAGGTCAGGAGTTTGAGACCAGCCTAACCAACATGGTGAAACCCCGTCTTTACTAAAAATACAAAAATCAGCCAGGCATGGTGGCGGGCGCCTGTATGCCCAGCTGCTCGGGAGGCTGAGGCAAGGGAATCGCTTGAACCTGGGAGGCAGAAGTAAGCTGAGATTGCCCCACTGCACTCCAGCCTGGGCAACAAAACGGGACTCTGTCTGAAAAAAATAAAAACAGATCGCTACTGCACTCCAGCCTGGGTGACAGTAGTGGACCCTGTCTCAAAAAAAAATTTTTTTTTTTTTAAAAAAAGACTAAATCCATAAGATGTCAAGACTTATGATTCAGTCTATTCTTTTAAAAAATCAAACTACGCCAGATATTAGCTAACGTGGCTTTGTTATATAAAGGTGAATTTATAATAAGAAAATAATAAATTTTAACAATTCCTCAAAAATGTAATGAAGCCATAACTGCACAGCATTTTATCATTCATGTATTCAGCATTACTCAAATACTTTTAATTTTTAAGCTTCTGTCTCTTTCACTTCAGGTGTGATACACACACACATCTAGGCAGGCAAAAAATACCGGATATTAGTACTAGTAAATCTGTTTGTCTATCTATACATGAACACACAGCATACAAATGAGAAAGAGAAAGTAGCCAAAGGAATGAAAGGCAAGAGGGAAATAAATTAGTTTGACCCCATACACAGAGTAACAGCTTGAAGCAAACTGAGGTAGGTGGGGAAAAACTGGTTTAAAAAAAAGACGGGTGAAGGCTGCGCATCTCTGTGAATATACAGAAAAACACGGAATTGTATGCAATTAAACAGGTGAATTGTAAGGGTATGTGAATTATATCACAATAAAGCTGTTACCTAAAAATAGATGTCGGGAGGTGGAGACAAGGAAGAGACTAGAAGTGAAAAAAAAAAAAAAACAAAAAAGGCCAGGCACGGTGGCTCACACCTGTAATCCCAGTACTTTGGGAGGCCGAGGCAGGTGGATCACGAGGTCAGGAGATCTAGAACATCCTGGCTAACACAGTGAAACTCCGTCTCTACTAAAAATACAAAAAATTAGCTGGGCGTGGTAGCGGGTGCCTGTAGTCCCAGCTACTCAGGAGGCTGAGGCAGGAGAATGGCATGAACCCAGGAGGTGGAGCTTGCAGTGAGCCAAGATCACGCCACTGCACTCCAGCCTGGACGACAGAGCGAGATTCCATCTCAAAAAAAAAAAAAAAAAAAAAAAGGAATAACAGTCAGGAAATGCTGTGATATGAACGGAAAAGGTAAATGTAGGTACAAACGGAAGAGTAGGACTGAAAATAATAGAAGTCCACACTCTCTCACCACAAATACTGAAATCTGATAAGCTGTGAAAACTCAGTTCTCCACTGACTCATTTGGCAGCAAACTCTAACCAGATCTATACACATTTGGCAGCACAACATAATCAGAACTGACTTTACATTATGCTGATTCTTTGTCATTTACTTGAATTGACAAGTCATGATCTGCTGCAGAAATATTAAGATGTTTGATTATAACATGCTCCCCCAAACTCTGAAAAGGGAGTTAAGATTAGGTATCTATGTACTACATTACCTTTCTAAAATCGCTAAAACCTAAATTCCAAAACACATTGTTTCCAAGGATCTGGTATAGCATTATGGTCCCGTAGTTGAAAAGACAGAAAAGTGGGAGCAACATGAAAGCACAAAGTAAAAAGCTGATGGGACCTAAAATGGGTAGGAGATCAAGGTGGAAAGACAATGCAGAGAAGTGGCCTAGCCAAAAACCAGAGAAAAAAGGTCCTCACATTTTACCCCCAGTTTCCTGAACCTACACTTGTATTCAATAAACTGTGAAATGATGTTGGAAATCACAAAAGAAAGAAGTTAAGGATTCAATAAAAATTCGAGTGTCTTACTTTTCTAATTCTTCAGGATCAAATTTCCACCAAGTTTCAGGTTCATGAAACTCTACTCTGTATCCTTTTCCTATGGCCTACACAAAGGAAAGGAACAAAACCCAGAGAAGTACTTCTTAAAGTAAAAAGAAGGCAGACGGATAAATTTCATTTCAACAATACTATAAACTTGCTCAACCAAGAAAAATGGTGCTTTATAAAATAATATGGTTTATAAAAGTTAAGACTACTTAACTGGATAAATTTTGATTACTATTCTCAAGGAAACTCAAAACTAACAAGATGAAGCTGGGCATGGTGGCTCATGCCTGTAATCCCAGCACTTTCGGAGGCCAAGGATGGCAGATTGCCTGAGCTCAGGAGTTCGAGACCAGCCTGGCCAATATGGTGAAACCCTGTCTCTACTAAAAATATAAAAATTAGCTGGGCATAGGAGCAGGCACCTGTAATCCCAGCTACTCAGGAGGCTGAGGCAGGAGAATCACTTGAACTGGGGAGGCGGAGGTTGCAGCGAGTCAAGATGGTGGCACTGCACTCCAGCCTGGGCGACAGAGCGAGACTCCGTCTCAAAAAAACAAACAAAAAAAATTAACAAGATGAACATATTCCTTAAAAAAAATCATTCACAATTTTTTTAAAAAACTAAGCAAACCAATAAACCTTTTTAGAAAACAAAGGACAAATGTTTTAATAATCAAGATCAAACCAGCCCAAATTTTAGAATGTGAAAAAATTGACAATAAAAAATAAAAACTTTCTCATATTTCATATTTACCACTTCCACATATGGCTTCATTTCCCAAGCTTGTATATTAGTGTTATCTATTATAACTGGAGATCTTCCCTGATCGATAGCTTGTTTTGCTGAAATAAAATATAAATTTAAAAATGAAAAAAAACAGATTAGGTTAAAATACACAAAATAAAAGTTAAACATTGTTAAGAAATGAATTACATCTCTTTACTTAAAACCAAAACTATGCAATTTCTTCAGTCAGTGTCATGAAAAAAGAACTCCAATAGACTGAAAGGGAATTAAAGGACATAATCATATGCCAGGTGTATTCTCCAGACTGGATGCTGGCTTTGACAAACTGGCTCTGAAAGGCATTTTGCTGAACTTACAGCTAATCAAGCTTTCAAGTCTAGAACTAACTTTCACTTATGGGAAATATAAGAGATGAACAATTTACATCTGAATATAGACTAAGTAAGAGAAGAGGTGAAAAATTATTTTGACACAGAAGGATGGAGATTATTAAATGAAAATGGCCAGTTACAAGACAATAGTTAAATATAATCCTATTTAGGTCAAAAGAGTTGGGGAAGATTTATGGAGATATTAAAAGTGGTCACCTGTAGGTGGTAAGAATATTTTCATTTAATATTTTATCTGTATTTTCTCTTTTTTGGGAAAGTTACTGCAGATGATTATCTGTATTTTCTAATTTTCTACAATGTACAAATAATGCTTTTGAACTAAGGCTCATGTTTTGAAAATTATGGATTTAAGTCATTACTTACCAGCAAAACTTTATATATCAAGTAGCTAAAAATCATAGTTCAACTGACTTTGTGGATATTTCTTAGAACTATGGTCTTCAAATTGGGAGTTGCGGTAGAATGGAACTTTTCTAAACTATTGTCTCCCATCCAAATGCCATCTTTTCTACCAAGAGATAAGAATCACTGTCACAAGGCTGGGCGCAGTGGCTCACACCTGTAATGCCAGCACTTTGGGAGGCCAAGGCGGGAGGATCACGAGGTCAGGAGTTCGAGACCAACCTGGCCAATATGGTGAAACCCCATCTCTACTAAAAATACAAAAATTAGCCGGGCGTGGTAGTGTGCGCCTGTAGTCCCAGCTACTCAGGAGGCTGAGACAGAAGAATCGCTTGAACCCTGGAGGCAGAGGGTGCAGTGAGCCGAAATCATACCACTGCATTCCAACCTGGGTGATAGAGCAAGATTCCATTTCAAAAAAAAAAAGAATCACTGTCACAAGAAGCCACTGTTAATGACAGGAGTATGTATATCTCTGAGATATACGAGAGAAGAAAAATAATTAAGAACCTTTGATAAATTTAAAAAACTAAGGCCAGGTGTAGTGGTTCAGGTCTATAATCCCAGCACTTTGAAAGGCCAAGGTGGGGTGGATCACCTGAGGTCAGGAGTTCAAGACCACCCTGGCCAAAATGGCAAAACCCCGTCTCTACTAAAAATACAAAAATCAGCCAGACTTGGTGGTGTGCGCGTGTAGTCCCAGCTACTCGGGAGGCTGAGGCACAAGAATTGCTTGAATCTTGTGAAGTGGAGGTTGCCATGAGCCAAGATCGTGCCACAGCACTCCAGCCTGGGCAAGAGAGTACGACTATGTCTAAAAAAAAAAAAAGAAAAGAAAAGGCCGGGCATGGTGGCTCACACCTATAATCCTAGCACTTTGGGAGGCCAAGCCGGGTAGATCACAAGGTCAGGAGTTCAAGACCAGCCTGGCCAAGATGGTGAAACCCCATCTCTACTCAAAATACAAAATTAGTGGGGTGTGGTGGCAGGCGCCTGTAATAATCTCAGCTACTCAGTAGGCTGAGGAAGAGAACTGCTTAAACCCGGGAGGCAGAGGTTGCAGTGAGCCAAGATCGCACCACTGCACTACAGCCTGGGTGACAGAGCAAGACTCTGTCTCAAANTGAAGTGGAGGTTGCCATGAGCCAAGATCGTGCCACAGCACTCCAGCCTGGGCAAGAGAGTACGACTATGTCTAAAAAAAAAAAAAAGAAAAGAAAAAGGCCGGGCATGGTGGCTCACACCTATAATCCTAGCACTTTGGGAGGCCAAGCCGGGTAGATCACAAGGTCAGGAGTTCAAGACCAGCCTGGCCAAGATGGTGAAACCCCATCTCTACTCAAAATACAAAATTAGTGGGGTGTGGTGGCAGGCGCCTGTAATAATCTCAGCTACTCAGTAGGCTGAGGAAGAGAACTGCTTAAACCCGGGAGGCAGAGGTTGCAGTGAGCCAAGATCGCACCACTGCACTACAGCCTGGGTGACAGAGCAAGACTCTGTCTCAAAAAAAAAAAAAAAAAAAAAAAAATTAAAAAATTAAAAGGCTGAAGCAAAACCAAACATCATTATGTTCTCACTCACAAGCAGGAGCTAAGCTATGAGGATCCCAAGGCATAAGAATGACGCAACTCTGGAAACTCAGGGGGAAAGGGTGGGAAGGAGGTAAGGGATAAAAGACTACAAATTGGGTGCAGTGTATACTGCTTGGGTGATGAGTGCACCAAAATCTCACAAATCACCACTAAAGAACCTACTCATATAACCAAACACCTCCTGTTCCCCAATACACTATGGGGAAAAAAAGGCTGAAGCAAAATGCAAAGATATGGAAGTTTTCTCAGGAGTTAGAATTCAAACCACTAAGTTCAATAGAATGAAAACATTTATACAGATGTCTAGGACAGACAGAATGCTAAAGGTCAGTTAGAATAATCACTATGGGGAAATACATATTTGGGAGATGTCTCTAAACACCAAAAGAAATTTAGAATTTGGGTCATAAATAGGTGCCATCATCTATTAGTGCTAGCTTGGTGCTAGCACCAAGACACTACCGTCTCCCACTGCTCCATCTCTAATCATAATGATCAAATCTTTCATTCAAAACCTTATTAAAATTATTCTCCTAATGTCTGATATGCTCACACATCCAAGGAGTTGTGTTCTAGAAAATACGTTTTTATTGACCAAATAAATTTCTGATTTGTAGGAATGGGGAGATTATCTTCTTTCCATTATCATCCAATACCACAGTCTAGCAAATTTCGCTAGAAAAGAGCTCCTAAGTAAAAACATGTCTGAGTACTCAAATAATGGGAATAGTTTTCTTAAACAAATGAACTATCACACTGTAAGAAAGAGAAGAACTACACTTTGGAGATGTTTTCCATTTTTAGGTGTTCTAAAATTAATTTACGTTATTTTAATAATAAATGTGAAGCAGACAGACTTTCACAGAATGGTGCCTAGCATTTAAAGATATTCAAATCCATATTTATTGTTCCAGTTTAATAAGATACCATTACTCCATTTAACACATATAATTAACATAATACAAATGACATAAACATTTTAATGAAATATTCTGTACTAGTTTGTTTGTGTTTTTTGAGACAGAATCTTGCCCTGTCACCCAGGCTGGAGTGCAGTAGCACAATCTCAGCTCACTGCAGCCTTGACCTCCCTGGCTCAAGTCATCTTCCTATCTCAGCCTCCCAAGTAGCTGGGACTACAGGTGTGCACCACCACAGCTGGCTAATTTTTATACTTTTTGTAGAGATGGGGTTTCATCATGTCGCCCAGGCTGGTCTCTAACTCCTGGGCTCAAGTGATCCGCCCGCCTCAGCCTCCCAAAGTGCTGGGATTATAGGCAATGAGCCACCACACCCAGCTATGCTAGTACTGCAATGAGAAAAAAATGTCCCACACAAATAAACTTACTAGTTCACCAAAGGTATACTGGCTCTGCCCTGTCTATTCATTCAACTTAACTAATCTTGTTCCCCTTAACTTTAGGCCAGTAACCCCAAACATTTTCAGAATTGCAATCCCATCATTATTTGATTTGAGCAGCAATGTTCTATGGCATTAAAAAAAATCAAAAAATTAGTGTTTTTTGAGATTGCTACGCCACTCTCCAATATATTGGAGAAATTCTAGAGAGTTATAAAATCAATACTGGGAAACAGTCTTACGATCAAATTTATCCTTGTGAAACCATAAATTGTAACAGAGTGAAAACTTTTTACTCGAAAACACCCTCAGCCAGGCACTGTGGCTCATTCAAAATTCTACAAAGTTTTTTAAAAAAAGAGCTGGATGTGCTGGCACACGTATGTAGTCCCAACTACTTGCCTGTAGTCCTAGTTACTCAGGAGGCTGAGGCAGGAGGATCTCTTGAGCCCAGGAGTTCAAGGCCACACTGAGCTATGATTGTGTCACTACACTCTAGCCTGGGCAACAAAGCAAGACCCCATCTCTAAAACACACACACAAACATCCTCACTGAAATTCCTTACTGTATTTGACAAATAAAAAGAAAAGTATTACTATTTTTCTTGTATATATTATACTTTGGGCAACCCTAGTTGGTAGCTTTGAGATAAGTTCTTCATTACAGAATAATTCTATTAAACATGGAAGGAATAACTAACCTAAAAATCACCATTTTGCAATTCTGAATGAAATAACTGACTCAGGAAACAATTTATTGTTGGATAAAACCATCATATATAAGGTTAATAGGGAACTTGATAACAGAAGGAAAAGGTTGTCCCTGTGAAGCTACTTATTAAGCTCACTATTACTAAGACTAGGACAACCAAATACCTGCTTGCCAAAAAAAAAAAAAAAGTTGAACCTAATTAAGCCTCTATTCTAGAGCTAATTTCCATTCACATAAAACAAAGAAGAGGAGCAAGTTCAATGGTTATCACCAAGAAGCAAATAGATAACTACAGCATAAGCAACCTAGTTTCTGTAACAATGGTATAAGGGTTAAAAGAGGGAAAATGCTATGGTTTAACTTAATAAAATAAAACAAAATGCATTTTGAGGACTTTGTTTGGATCCCAATTCAAACAAAATAACTTTGAAGAGATTTTTAGGACAACAGAGGAAATTCAATTACACTGGGTTACATGACCTGAAGGAACTGGTATTTTTTAATATGTGTGATAATGGCAATAAAGTGAAAGATGTGATTAAGTAAAAAAGTTAATTTGAAATGTATAAAGTATGATATCTAGAATTTGCTTTAAACAGAGAAACAGGTAAAAACAAAAAGATAAAAGCCCATATACCAAAATCTTAATAACTGATCATTCTGGGTGACGGGTCTATGAGGTTCATTACAGTCTCTTTAATCTCTTTAAAATTTTTCATAATAAAAGCTATCTGTTTAATCATCAATCCATCCTTCTCTTAAAATAACATTGTATATATATTTACTTATAGTTTAGATGAACAGTTTTCAATTCTTACTATACAACAGAATCATCTGGAGAACTTTCAAAACAAAAAATATCAATGTTTAGGCCCCACCCCAGATCAATTAAACCAAAATATCTAGGGCTGAGGTCAGGCACACTTTTGTCTGGCTTTTTGTTTTTTGTTTTTTGCTTTTTTTTAAAGTCCCCAAGATATTCAATAGTGTAGCCAGGTTAAGAATCCCTATTAATGATAAACAGAAACTGACCCATGTCCGCTAAAAAAATGTATTAAGTAGGTTTCTTTTTTTTTTTTTTTTTTTGAGATGGAGTTTCGCTCTTGTTGCCCAGGCTAGAGTACAATGGCACAATCTTGGCTCACTGCAACTTCTACCTCCTGGGTTCAAGTGATTCTCCTGCCTCAGCCTCCCAAGTAGCTAGGATTACAGGCATGTGCTACCACGCCCGGCTAATTTTTTATATTTAGTAGAGGTTTCACCCTGTTGATCAGGCTGGTGTTGAACTCCTGACCTCAGGTGATCTGCCTGCCTCAGCCTCCCAAAGTGCTGGGATTACAGGCGTGAGCCACCGCGCCCAGCCTTAAGTAGGTTTCTTGTAGAGCAATATTGAGAAAACCTTTTAATATTCACAACCAGTATATTAAGCCTTGGAAAACATTAGCATTATTCTCAGGGAAATAATTTTGGGACCACATAACAACGGTACAGATTCACAGTTCTCTGAATTTACTCATCAAGTATAAAATAAAGCCTCTTAAAATATCCCACACTGCTATCATTTTACCAGCTTATACTGATACACTATTTACAGTTTACAAGGCATTTTATCTAAATTCTCTGCTTTTCACAAAAACCCTGATCAGGTAGGGCAAGTATAATTATCACAACCTCTAACAGATGAAGAAATTAGGTCTCAAAGCTATTGAAACGGCTTGCCTAAAGTCATTCAGCTGGTAAAAACCTAAGTTGAGAACAAAATCTAGGTCTTTTGACTCTGAGCCAAATATTCTACCCCGGGAGACTTGGCCCAAAACAAACCTCTGTTCTGGTTCCAGTCATGGGCATCACCAAGTTGATTAACATTATACCTGTACCCATCTTGATGGTGAAAATAGTCATCAGTGCTGAACACAATGCCATCACGATTCTGACCAAGCAGAATTCTGTTAACAAAAGAAATCATAAAGGTGCCATTTACAAAATCTATAACCATCAGAAATAAATACAACTGAAATAAATCACATAGGAAAGGTTATTAAATGAATTTCTGATACTTACCTGAAAGTATATTAGGAACCTAATAGCCTAAGAGCTGAATAATCTTACAAAGATTTCAGAGTTCAAATCATTTCACACTTAAATCTACACAATTACAGACACTAACAAAAACTTTTTTTTTTCCCGAGATGGAGTCTCATTCTGTTGTCCAGGCTAGAGCGCAGTGGCACAATTTTGGCTCACTGCAACCTCCACTTCCTGGGTTCAAGTGATTCTCCTGCCTCAGTCTTCTGAGTAGCGGGATTACAGGCATGCGCCACTATACCCGGCTATTTTGTGTATTTTTAGTAGAGACGGGTTTCACCATGTTGGTCAGGCTGGTCTTGAACTCCTGACCTCATGATCCACCTGCCTCGGCCTCCCAAAGTACTGGGATTATAGGCATGAGCCACCGTGCCCGGCCGTAAAAAAAACTTTTTAAAGCAGCATTTGTATTGCAACTTTTAAAAACATTCTTTACCCAATCTCAAAATTATATCATTATCCATGTTTTCACTTTAGTAAATTTTGTATTTGTTGTCTAAAATTGCCTCAATCTAGTGCAACACGTAACCTAAAAAGCAAGTAAGCCTAAGCAAGCAATTCATTTGGAAAAAACCATATGTGACTCTAGACAGCTTTAATAAACTCATTTCCATGAAACATATATGATCCTCTAGTGAAAGTCAGAAATAGTTGGAGGCTTAAGGTTATGGAACAATCTGTGATCCTCCAAAGTATAATCAAACTTTAAATTTTCAAGAAATTAAGTTGCTAAATCAAATTAATTATTAAACACTAAATGAAAAACACTCAGTTCAAATCAATGATAATCAAGCTTTGCTTTGAAAATGATACTGTCTTAAATTGACAAGCACAGCACGATTAAGAAGTACTCAGAGAGAACTTGCATTACCAATGACTCAGGAAAGAAACTGGGAGTGTGCTGTGATAGGGAAAATGCAGCAAGATAATGATTTGGTGAGAGCAACAACGAAAGTATTCTGTTGTTTCTCTCCTCTCCTTCAACCTTTAGGCAATTGGACACCACTGTACACTTCTGCGGGGATTGGTGGGATGGAAGGTGGAAGGAATTGAGACTAAAAGAATATTGGCCTGGAATGAGTCAAACTGACTTATTTCCTACTAAAAAAGTAGTAGGGAGGGTTTCAACTGTTAAGATGACAAGTGTCATCTCTCCATCCCTCAGCTTATAATGGTATCATATACAGTTCTCCCTCAATATCCATGGGAGATTCGTTCCAAGACCACAATTGCTGCTCAAGACCTTGATACAGAAATAGCTGTTTGCATATAAACTATGCACATCCTTCCATACACTTTAACTCATCTCTCTATTACTTATAATACCTAATACAATGTGAATACTATGTGATTATACTGTATTGTTGAAGGAATAACGACAAGGAAATAAGTCTGTACATTTCAATTCAGACGCAATATTTTTTCTCAAATACTTTCAGTCCAAGGTTCGTTGAATTCACTGATGTGGAATCAACAAAAATGGAGGGCCAGTGGTATATTTTATAAAATAAAATCACTCGTATCAAAATAAAGCAATTTAAGTATGTAAAGGTTGGTGTGAAAGTAATCGCAGTTTTGCCATTAAAACGCCAATTAAAACTGCGATTCTTTTGCACAAAACTCTATTTCCACTTACAGAATTATAGTTCAAATCACTTCAGACAAACCAAATGAAAGTTAATGGTTTGGGTTGTGTGTCTGCTTCCTTGGGGGACTGGAGTAGGATTTCTTTTCAGGCAGCCATGATTTTCCAAAACATGTCTATATGACACATTTGGCATTTTACTGCTTATGCAGATAACCCAGAATATGAAAATGCCATGATATTAGCATTCTAAAGCAAAACACAATCACCCAAAAAGAGATTTTGGTTGTAATCAATCACATAATATCTAATTATGTTCAACAGTACCAGAAATCCAGATAACACCTTTTGTAGATACTCTATGCTTCCTTTTTTTTTTTTTTTTTCCCATTCTACCAGTTTATTAGCAGGTGATTTTTTTTTTTTTGGAGACAGAGTCCCGCTCTATTGCCCAGGGTGGAGTGCGGTGGCATGATCTTGGCTCACTGCAACTTCCACCTCCAGAGTTCAAGCGTTTCTCCTGCCTCAGCCTCCCGAGTAGCCAGGACCACAGGTGTGTGCCACCACGCCTGGCTAATTTTTGTCTTTTTAGTAGAGACGGGGTTTCGCCATGTTGGCCAGGCTGGTCTTGAACTCCTGACCTCAGGTGATCCTCCCACCTCGGCCTCCCAAAGTGTTGGGGTTACAGGCATGAGCCACCGTGCCTGGCATGGGTGATTTTTAAGATGTTAATAATATCGTTCTACATGACAATCATAGTTTTTGTATCTAAGAACTGGTTTAAATTTTCTCAAAATAAAAGGTGGAGAAGTAATAAACCAATTTATATCATTAAAACAAGTAAACATTACATATGAACAAATCTCAACGAAGAACATTTTCTTAAATATATAAATCGTAACTACAGTAAATGTTTAGCTTGAAAATACTTTTCCTCCCAGGCAGCATAGACTGTTCATGCATCTTTTTCAAATTCCCTGAATTACTTCAAACCATGAAGCTTTATTTTATGGACTTAAAAAAACGCCTATATGAACCTAGGAATATCTCAATGTCATACCAAGCCTCTAAAGCAAAAATAAATTATTTAAGAACATTCATATTTTCAAAATTCTTAGACTCTGTCAGAACTCTCAAGTCAGGTACTAAAATGGATTCACAGAATGTCAAAATTTAGAGATCTGAGTAAGTCAAATATCTAATTTTAAAAAATCAAATATGGGCTCAGTGGCCACTTGATTTCTATTTTTTTTTTTTCCAAAACAATAGCTATCTTTTTGAGAATCTATTATATGTCAAATACTTTACATAAACCTATGACCTCATTTAATCCTCATAAAAGCCTGCCAACTCATAAAAGCATGCCAATTTGATAATAAACCAATTCAGGAGAAGAAATAATTTTGGCAAGTTAGATGGTACTGGGAGAACTAAGATAAGGCATCTCCTTGACCCCAAAACCAATGGCCTCCAATGATCCCTGCCTCCTGGTGCTCACAACCTTGTATCCTCTTATTCTGCAGTAGGCTTAGATTTAGTCCCCAGCTTCTAAGAAATAGAATATGATACAGGTGATGGGATGTCACTTTGGAGATTAAAAAAAAAAAAAAAAAAAAANCCTCATAAAAGCCTGCCAACTCATAAAAGCATGCCAATTTGATAATAAACCAATTCAGGAGAAGAAATAATTTTGGCAAGTTAGATGGTACTGGGAGAACTAAGATAAGGCATCTCCTTGACCCCAAAACCAATGGCCTCCAATGATCCCTGCCTCCTGGTGCTCACAACCTTGTATCCTCTTATTCTGCAGTAGGCTTAGATTTAGTCCCCAGCTTCTAAGAAATAGAATATGATACAGGTGATGGGATGTCACTTTGGAGATTAAAAAAAAAAAAAAAAAAAAAAGGAGCTTCTGTCTTAAGACTTGAGCTTGCATGCTTTCTCTCTCTCTGAAATAAATCAGCTGTCTTGTGAATGGAGAGAGGCCAAGCAGCAAAGAAATGAGAGAAGCCTCAAGTCTCCAGCCAGCAAGGAACTGAAGTCTTCAATCCAACATAGCTCACAAGGAACTCAGTTCTGTCAACAATCTTGAGAGAGCTCTTAGAACCAGATCCTTCCCAAATCAAGCCTTCAGACCAGAACACAGTCCTAGCTAACATCTTGGTCACAGCATTCTTACAGACACTGAACCAAAGGCACCCAGGTAACTATAGCCAGAGTCCAGACCTACAGAAACTATGAGGCAGTATGTTCGTTGCTTTAAACAACTAAGTTTTAAGGTAATCTGTTATACAGCCTTGAATAACTAATGTACTCTATACTTACAATTTCTCATTTAAGAAACACGTGAACCAAGAGAACCTGTTCCCAAAACAAGGCCTAAAAGAGAGTCCATTTTCAAGGTTTGTTTTTTAAATTTCTAAGAACTGCACATTATTTTAATACTTTCATGAGCATTTACAAGTGATTTTCAAAAAAAAATACAAAATCTGAGTAAAACTGACACATCATGAACACTTTTCCCCTTATTTACTGAATGTCTTTATATACTTCCTGAGACAACTTTACTGGGGTACTCTAAACACTCCCTGAATTAAGAATAAAGGGACCTACACTAAGAAAGGTAAGTCTTTCCTCTGGAATTAAGGAGACTTGCCTCCTCCAAAAGAAGGGAGAAAAAAAAAGGCTTTTCCCATCTCTCCCTAAACTATGGTAAATATATTAGTTTCTGTAACTTCTATAACACCACAAACTTAAAAACAGGAATTTATCTTACATTTCTGAAGGTCAGTAGTCCAAAATCAGTTTCACTGAGCTAAAAACAAAGTGTGTGCAGACCTGTGTTCCTTCTGGAGGCTCTACAGAATTTGTTTCCTTGCCTTTTCCAGTTTCTAAAGTTTAGCTGCACACCTGGGCCTATGGGATGTTCCACCATCTTCAAAGCCAGCAGTGTAGCATCTTCTCTCTTGACCTTTGCTTTGGTCTTCCTCTTTCTCTGACTAATTACTCCTGCCTCCCTCTTATTAAGAATCTTTGTTATTACATTGGGCCAATCCAGATAATCCAGGACAGCCTCCCCATTGCAAGATCCTTAACTTAATCAAATTTGCAAAATCCAATTTACCCTGTAAGGCAACATATGCACAGCTTTTAGGGATTAAAGCATGGATATCTTTGGAAGGGGGACATTACTCACCCTCCCATTGCAAATATCCACAATAATCTGTAATTACAAACAGATGACAACAAAAAAACTAATTTCTTAAATTCCCTCACTTTTTATTTCTTGGGGTTAGGTAAGAAAGATCCCAGCGTTTACCCATTCTCTATTGTCTTCCAGTTTCCTTATTGGTTTTGTTTTTACTCTTAGTCCTTTATCCATCTAGAAGTTATTTTTGTGAATGATTTAAGGCAGGGGCTTTAAATATTTTTCCAGACTGACAATCAAATATCCTATTACCATTTATTGAATATTTTGCCCTACTAATATAAAATGTCATTTCATCAAATATTAAATTCTCTTATATGTAGGTATGTTTCTGGATTCTCTTTTCCTTTTCCTTTTTTTTTTTTTTTTTAAATAGAGACAGGGTCTATGTTGCCCAAACTGATCTCAACTGATGCTCCCCACCTCAGCCTCCCAAAGTGTTGGGATTACAGGTGTAAGCCACCACACCTAATGTGTTTCTGGGTTCTCTAATTTTATCTACTTGTTCTTTTGCTAATTATTGCAAAGTTTTGATTATAGTAGTTTCTAAGTATATTTTGATAGCTGGTGGGATAAGTCTCATTTTTTTCAAACTGTCCTTGTTATAGTTACATACCAAACAAACTTTATTGGCTTCTCAAATTCATACAAAAACTCCTTTGGGATTTTGGTTAAAGTTTCACTGAATTTATAAATCAATTAGGGAGAAAAGTGACATCTTTATTGGGCTATCCTACCCATAACCACCCTATGGGCCAAAGCTATGGCCAAGGCTATTATGGCCTACTGTCTCTCTCAGAATCATCATCAGACATCTTGAATACTTACCATGTTAGAGACATGCTGATTGGGATGTGGGCAAGGACTAAATGAAATAAGAAGAGGACTTGAACATTACCTCCAAAGAATCTGAATTTTATCCAACAGCCTACACTCATTACCACATACCAAATGTAAACATTACTAATTTTTTTTTCTTGTTTTTGAGACAGGGTCTCAATCTGTTACCCAGGCTAGAGTGCAATGGCACGATCATGGCTCACTGTAGCCTCTGGGGCTCAGCCTCCCAAGTAGCTGGGATACCCAGGTTATCCAGGCTGGTCTTGAACTCCTGGGCTCAAGCAATCTGCCTGCCTTGGCCTCTCAAAGTGCTGGGATTTCAGGTGTGAGCCATCACGCTCAGCCGGTCTTTTAATTTGGTCCTCCAAATCAGCTCAACTCTGATCTATCAATTTTCACTCTATTATTTTGTCAAAGCTTGTTTTAAATGTGAACTCCCATATGAAGCCATTCCTCACCAAAGAGTATGTGACTTTATATCTAATTCCAAATAACCAAAACCACTTCACTCAAAAAGTGTTGACCTAAAGAGTTACAGACCAGGCTCCTTGAAGTCAGGAGTCATGTATAAGACTACATATCCATTAAGCATTAAAGTGAAGGCAAAGGAAAAAACATACTATCATTTTATTCCTAGTTTGATCTCTTGCTAGCTTTTGTAACTTCTAAATCACTTAACCTCAATTTCTTTTAGCCTCTGCTCCTTCTATGAAATGAAAAAACAACCCATCTCACAAGATTTTTATGTATGGAAATACTCTGTAAATTGTGAATCACAATACAAATAATACTTGTTGGTGCTACATATAACTTCTATTCTTATGTCTATTCTTCAAATAAGTATACATATTATATCTAATCACCTCTATCATCTCCCACTACAATGTCTCCTTTAAATTCTATTGAATTTCCACTACTTTATTCACCTTTAGTTTCAACATACTCCAATATGTGGTCTCAAGTCTAACTTTTCTTCCTTACGTTTCTTCTATACCCCCTCTTAGTCAAGTGGTCCTAACTAGCAGACTCTTTTATCCAATTTCCATATTTCAATTATTTATTTTCTCTGATAGTATATCCTAAATCTAGAAGACTGCCCGTTTGTGAGACCTCACTCCTAACTTCTATTATTATAGAGGTGAAATTTTATCTTCTCTACAAAATCCTCACTAACATAAAAGGAATCAAAATACAAAGACCAAAATTTAACTTTGGAATGAACTAATACATTCACAAAGATCACCGTTTATAATCTAGCTTGAAATATCACAAATCTTTAGTGTCTTTTCTCTGAAAAAAAAGTCTAGTTAGGTTTTTAGATTGTCTTGTTAGTAAATATAAAACATTTGCAAAATGGTTTCTTGGACTTCTCCATCCTCACCCAAAGATACCAGAAAATTTTTTCCCCTAGTCTGGCACAAATCTTGAATCATCTTATATAAACTGCAGAAAATTTGTACTGCTTACTTTACACTATTTTTTCACAATTGCATAAATATATTCAAGTGCATCAATAGTTTTAAAATGTAAACAAAAAAAGGAATTTGAAATATCTTGTAATACAATAAACCATCACCAGTTCTAATGCCAATTCAGATATTGCTCACTTCAAACTCCTGAATTTTAAGAAATCAAAAAAGGGTTCCTTCCACCAATCAGTGGTATGAACATGGCACAGTGCTCAACACATTCAAAATTCCTTTCCTTGGGTTGTCTCAATTTGATTCCCAAAATAATTCCAGAAAAATTAAGTATCATTTATTCCATTAACAGAGCAAAACTTGCCCAAGGTGAAAAAGTGAAATAACTGAGTCAATACCCAAATTTTCTCTTTCTTTTCTCACCTCCAGCTGAATTTGAAAAACCCAAATTTTCTAACACTGAGTCCAACTTTTCTTGAATAGCTGACTCAAAAGGGCAGGCCAGGACAGTCCTCAAGTAGCATTGGCTTTCTCACTGTCATAATTATACAAAGTGTTATCTATTTTTAAAGCCCTTAGCAGAATCTAAATATGAACATATATGCCAATTCTCCTTTCTTCTATCAGAAAAGATTTTTAAATAGTTGTTACACTGTCAGATGCTATTCTCAAATATAGCAAATTAAAGATTTTCTTCCACTAGAAACATGAAAGCATTTGTCACTGATTACAAATATCATTTATAGTTTTAACATTTTTATTTCATTTTTTAGAGATAGGCTCTCACTATGTTGCCCAGGCTAGTCTCAAACTTCTGAGCTCAAGTGACCAGCCCAACTTGGCCTCACAAGTGTTGGGATTACATGCATGAGTCACTGCAGCCGGCGACAAGTATCATTTATAATTTTTAAATAATGAATTACCAAGTATTCAGTTGGTATTCTCTACTCACCGAGACAATGTTGTTTTCCCAGAACCAGGCAGACCTCTTAAAAGAATAAGTAACTTCTGCAATTTATTTAACTTTTCCTCTTGAAACTGCTGGTTCACAAACCTGTCTGTTCCATTATGCTTGTCCATGCCAGGATCTTTCCAGCATCTTTCTCTGACTTCACAGAAACCATTACTCACATATTCATTGTGCATACTGCAGCCATTTCCAGAGGGATGAACACTACTCCTATTCTCACTACAGTCAGCATATTCATTATTCTGATCAAAAGTCATACAATTCCAGTTAACATGACAATTATTTACATAATATCCATTTTGTATCTGAGAGTCATCTTGTGCTTGGAAAATATTTGATGGTAGATTTCGTGGAGCACTTAATCTTTGAATATTTAAATGATAGTTCAAACTGGGAAGAGGAGGCACATGGGGCACTATAAAAGGATGCACTGCCTGCCATTCAGGCCTGAAAGAAGTAAATGAAGTGTCACAAAATGTAGGTATTATTTGTCCATTACAGGGATATTTGCCTGTCTCATTCCCCAAGTTCTGTTGATAATCACAATGTGATGGAAAAACATTATTACTAAGATCTTTCTTTTCTTCGTCAGGTTTTAAGAGACCATTATCATGGCCCTGATAAAATGGAATCAACTGTTCCTGAGAAGGTTCAGATTCTTTACAACTGTTCTCAAAATCATCTTTTCCTTTTCAAGCTCTTCAATTTCTTTGTAAAACTGGAATAATTCACTGTCTATCTCTGATTTTCAGAGTTAAATTTCTGTTTCTCTTTTGTCCTCCTCTGCCATTTATACCATTTAGAGCGTCTGCCTCATTCCTCCCTTCATTACGTTTCTTTTTCTCAGGGGGTTTGTAAATGGGTCCTATAAATGCTTTACTTGTGCTATATATCTCATCGTCTGTGGATACTAATGGAGGACGTACTTCCTGTAAAACCTGTAAATCAATGGATTCAATAACATCTGGTCTATTACCAGGCATCTCATCATGTAAAGGTCTATGCAAATCTGTAGTTTCAGTTTTGTTCTCCTGCAAATAACTTTGTCCTCTGACATCAATGACGGTCACAGGGACCCAATCATTTCCAGTTTTCTCTTGGATTCTGTGAAAATCGGCATTACTATGATTGTGAAAAACATATGCCTCTGTAGTTGACTTCAATTTTTTACAGCGTGGTTCACTCGTTACTTCTTCTCTAGGTCCCAAGAATTTACCTTCAATTTCACCATAAGACATCTGAGAAATAAATAAATCATACAATTACTAGCTTATTAAAACCTAAATAAAATTTCTTCAAAACAAGAAATTAGACAAAGACATTTAAATTTGTGATATATTTAATGGTAACAATTTCCCAAAGTACCAGGGTCAATTTTATAACCACTTATTATTTAAGTACAGTCATAACAGGGTGGTTTATGGGAGGGATCTCATTGAATATCCTTTAAAAAACATATACAGATAGATAGATAGATCTCAACTTTAAACGATCCATTTCTGAATTTGGAGGACCTAAAAGATTTAAGTAAGTCTGCAAAGTTGAGTCAGTAATACATATTTTTTTGATATAGATACACAATTGTGTATTTAAAAGGAGAGTGAAACTGCCAACACCAAATTAACACATACTCAAACTGGCTGACACACTGCATCCTAAGCATTTCCTTACTTAAAATCACTGTGTTTTTGAGAGTAAATAGCTCCAATTCCCTCCCAAACCTCAGACAACCAATCTCCTTAGCATCCAAATGTTAGATTCACTGAAATGCCAGTCTTTGGAGGCCCTTTACTGTGAGTAGTTAGTGTAAAAGAGGTTCCCAAATGGGTGTAGTGCGTTAATTTAAAAGGAAGGAAGAGATAAGTTGCAATGACGATAACGGAAATTCGTTTAATAAAGAAATCTGGCAACTCCCAAAGTTCAAAGCGTTCATCTTTTCCGAATAGTCTATCATGAAGACAAAATTTGCTTCCCTTTAGACCTGGCAGAGTGGCTCAAGCCTGTAATGCCAGCACTTGGGAGAGGCTGAGGCGGGCGGATTGCTGCTTAGGAGGTCGAGACCAGCCTGGCAACATGGCCTAACTCCGTCTCTTAACAAAAATACAATAAATTAGCCGGCCATGGGGGCGCGCACCTGTGGTCCCACCTACTTGGGAGGCTGCGGTGGGAGGATCGCTGGAGCCCGGGACGGCGGCGGGGGGTGCGGGGCGCGTGGAGAGGGGGCGCGTGG